>NC_026000.2:50846972-50860137 GCF_000442705.2 Elaeis guineensis
GTAAATACGCGGTCTTGCACTGTTTTAAAAAGGAAAGAGGAGGTGGGGCGTGCACACAACTTTCTTAGAGAGAGAGGTTGCATGAGAAGGCCTTGTGCGTGAGATTGAGAGTTCAAAAAATTTTGAGAGAAAAGAAAAGAAAGATTTTGGGCATAGGATTTTCTGTGTGTACCCTAGGATTACTGCCTAGAGTTCGGGAAGTGAGAAGGTGAGCTACGAGTGTCGTGAGCCCACCAAACTTTAAGGAGAGCTTCATCAACCTCTCAAGCACCTTTACTGATGATCCAGAGTATTCGAAGAGTCGACAGACATCGATCGAAGGAGTTCGATCAGCATCAACCGTCGAAAGGGTTCTGCAACGAACTAGCATTCTGAGGAGCCGATCAGATCGGAAGCTTTATGTGGATGATCCACAGAGATCAGACATACTGTGTGGCTATATTATGATGATCAACCTTTTCGACGGTGATCAGACTACAGTGATTGACTACCCGCACGAAGGTAATGTGTTCTAAATACATAACAGTAAAATATTTACTGTAGAATTCAAAATTTTAAATTTAAATGTATGCTATATATATCATATTTAGATCCTTATATAGGATCAATACATGTTAATTAATTAGATTAATTAATAATTTCACTGTAAAATTATAATTTTAAAAAAAATTTAAAATTATTGTTTTACCCCTGTACTGAAATTTTTCCCACAAAAGGATTTTCTAAAGTAAGTTGGATAACTTGAGTTAATAGGAAACCTAATGCAAGTAAGACTTGTATTATCAAATTGAATAGGATTCAATCATTGTGCCTATTTAAAGGGACCTCCCCTAAATTTCCTACGACATCCAAACTAGCAGCCCCCATGCCCATAGGTCTCCATGCCCTCTCTTCCTCCCCTTTTCTCTTCTCTCTTGGGTGTTCTACACACCCCTTCTCTTGGGACGCGCATCCCAAAGTGTTCCACAGCTAAGGCTGTTGGGTGACTCTTTCTTGCTGGTTTTTAGTATCTAGTAGCAGCATATAGTAAGGAGAAACTCTAGAGAAGAGGAGGAGAAGAAGTTCAAGGAAAGAGATCAAGTGTTGATTGCGATCCAGGCTTCGTTCAGATTCAGGAGGCTGAATTTTTGGTGAAAAAAATTCAGATTAAAGAGGGCTGTTCCAGGCTGATCCCGAGTAGATACTCATAGAGGCTATATACTTATGCGACTAAGAGAGAACCTCTTCTCTTTTAGATCCAGATTTGAAGAAAAGGTTTACAAAACAGGTATGTGATTTGATCACAATCTGAATTTTAACATACATTAATTTTAGCATATGAAATAGATCCATATGGTTTTATATTTTTATACATGCATAATTCAGATTAAAAATATTTTAATCTTATTCTCTACTGTGGTATTTAAAAAATAAAATTTTGAAATACATATGCATGCACCAAACCCTGAATTCTAACAATGACAGCTTCTGAATAGGTCAGTGAATCATCATCTTAAATGATGTTGATCGAATTATCATTCTCAATAACAAAATCATATCTAAGAGGTGCTTAATGCACTCTATTTGATATTCAGAGAGGAGGTGTGTATAGTGGATCTATCTCATCCTTGGGTACTTCTGGCTGAGGATTTTTTGTGATCCAACCACAGGTATTTCTGAATTAGTTTGTAGGTCTTGAATTTCATCAAGTTTAATATTTCTCCCACTGTCTCCTTCTTAGATGAAGTCATTTTTCAAAAAAATGGCAAGCTTACTAACAAAGATCTTTTATTTAGTAGGATGCTAGATGTTGCCCAGCTATGCAACCCAAGAGGGAGGGGGTGAATTGAGTTTTTGAAATTTTAAAGTTAATTTAGAACCACAAGGATTAAGTAATAATAAGTAAGTTATATGTAGTAAGTGATTTAAGCAAAGTGTAGAAATGAGATGCAAGAATGCAAAAAATAAAGAAATTTAGATAGAGAGCAAGTAAGCACACCACAAACAATCAAGGTTTATAGTGGTTTGGTGCCAACCTTACACCTACATCCACTCTCCAAGCTCCTACTTGGAAATTTAAATTCACTAAAACGTATTCAATAAGAATACAACGTCGGTACCTCCGACTCTAGCTATCCCAAGCTAGAACACTTATTTTTCAGGTATAAACCAATTCAATACAATTGGATTCAAGATTCGGATCAACCTATCTAAGTTTTGAAACTCTTCCAAAACTAAAGATCAAGACAGAAATAGAGTATAAGAGTTAATGATAAAGAAATACAAGTTTAGCTCATTTAATGAGCAAATAAACTTTAAGTATACTTTACACAACAAGGAAGAAGCTTTTCTAATTTTTCTCAAAGTTGTTGAAGACTTGAATGAGCTCTTGAGGGGTTGGTGAACTTGAAATGAAAGCTTCTTTGCTTGAAGAGGGCTTTTTACTTAGGACTGAAATGAATGTTTGAATCTCTTATGTTTTTTCTTCCTTTAAGTGCTTTTATATCTTTAATAGATGCTAGAGAGAAATTTGGACAGATTTAGAGCCGTTGGAGAGCTTTAAATGAGCATTAAATATAGTCAAAATGGGTTGAAAACTAGCCGTTACGGAGATTTTCTGTCGTAGGGGTTGACCCCTAGAGTTGTCCCCTGCACAGGGGTCGACCTCTGTGGCCCAGAACAGAAAATGACTGTTCTGTATCTTTGACTTGCATAGACAATAGAGGTCGATCCTAAGATCGTCTCCTTTGGGTGTGCCAGCCAAAAATAGCATGCCGTTCAGCCCCTTTTGACAGGGATCGATTTAGGGGTCGATCCTTTTTTTCAAACTTGATTTTCTCTCAAAATATATATCTAAAAAATATAAAATTACTTCTAACAGATCACAAATCTTCTGTTTTTGCTCTTGAGACTTTCAAATTAGAACTTGATAAAATTATGATTTTGCCCCTGAAATACAATAAATCTTTTTCTAAGCCAAAATCATTAGTAACCCCCTTAAATATTTTGTAATCATCAAAATCAATTCATGGAGCAACAATCTCTTCCTTTTTGATGATGACAAAATACTTGAGCAAAAGCAAAATATAACATATATAAAGTATTGATTAAGAATTTTAAATTTATGAAGATACATCACTTAAACATTACAGTCAATTATTTGAATAAAATGCATCATGAGTAGTTTGAAGATTAATTTGAAAATTGCTTATAAGATTATTTTCTTTGACAAATTTACTTATTATCCGATTTTATTTCTCTACTCTCCTTTTTTGACAACATCAATTAAGATCTTAAGAGATTTTTAAAGAAAAATGAAAAAGACTCTCCCTCACTGTAGCAATCATAAAGGACATTTCAATTTGCTATATAGAAGATATTGCCATTCATAAAAATCAATCCAAATGATATTCATAGAAATTAAGAGCATATATATATATATATATCCAAAATATGACTGAAGAGTTATCAGATACATAAGTGTCACAATATATAAGAGTCAAGCCAAAATACATAGGCCATACAAAAGTCATGGGTCATAAAAAATACAACTATTCATGAGTCAATCAGCCAACAAATGCAAAGGTCATAAGTTAGATCCTAGACATAAAAGACTAACTATGCTAGATCTAATAAATATCATGGCTAGAGGTGTTAGAATCAGAAGAGTCAGAGATATGATGAGGAGACTCAGGATCAAAGCCACGGGCACGTCCTCGACCACGTCTGTCTCGACCATGGGTAGAAGTACCGGCACGAGCAGAAGGGCGAGAAGGTCCTGGAGCCTGGAAAGATATGGACTGTGCTAGGAGAACAAGTCTGATAGTGTCCAATTATTCCAAAGCCCTCGACATGGACTGCATTAGGATACCAATCTGAGTAGAGACAGCCTCAATGGAGTCCCTGATCTCTCTCCTCAAAAAATCAAAGCCACTCTCCAAAATGCCTCGAAGCCTAGCCGCCTCTGCAGATAGCTTGGAGACCTTCATGATGTCCTCTTGTGGCTGGGGATGGGCTAAGGCTAATACTTGCCTCTGCAAATCTAAAACTCTGCCCGTCAGTCTCAGAATACATCCCTCAAGCTTCTCAAGTCATACGGACTGAGCTGTAAGCATCTGAAAGATAATAGAGACATGAGGGATCATAGTCTGGTCTGGATCAGCCTGAGATATCGTCTTCTGAGTAAAATCTGAGGTGGTAAACTGCTGGGATAAGATAAAGACAACCTATTGGAAAAATAACTGAATCTGATCATCTGCAAGTCTGATCACTGAAGAATCTACTCTGCTCCCTGACTGTGGTACAGAAGCATCCCTCCTCACTGACTCTGAGAGACCAGCCTCATGATCAGATATGAACTGAATATCAGGAGATGCTCTGTGATCACGAGGAGGTGAAGATGGTCCCTCCTCCTCTGCTCTCTCTTCAACACCCTTCGACCAACCGCCATCAATCTTTGAAAAATCCATGCGATGCAGTGTGTGGCGGTTAATGATGTCAGAATGTGATAATCTGGTGACTGCTTCTCCCTCAAAATAGACTCCGAACCTCCTAAAGACTAGGATGAGTGCCATACCATAAGGTATGTGAGCCTTAGACCTATTTAGGGTCTCCCTCATGGCCTCAATCATCAGAGTATAAAGATTTAAGGGGGTCTCGGTGATCACATGGTACATGATGCATATATCCCTATCCGATAAGAGGTCATGCCTGCCACTCCTAGGGATAAAAAGTTTGATTACCATGTGATGCAAAAGTCTCATCTCTACTGAAAGTATCCTTGCTTCTAATTTATTTAAATTTTCAGTAAATGCTCTCCCTAAAATAACACTTAGTCCCTCTTCTTTGATTGGGAGCTCCATATTAGTATAACCTTCACAAGGCAAGTACAAGATTTGTCCCAAATGCAATGGATCAAGAATAATATTAACACCTTTCACTAAAGACTTTACTGTTCCATTGTAGTAACTTAAATTTAAAAAGAACTCTCTGACCAAATCAACATAAGGATTTTTCTTCAACAGATAGTAAAACTCCCATCTTTGACTTTTAATTTTTGATCCAATTGAGAACCCCTCTTTTTTAAAAAACTTAAAATCTATGTTCTTCCCGGATTCTACTTTTCGATTGGAGAGTGGTACCTTGCTTGGACTAAGTGGGGATTGTGAAGAAGCTGGAGCAGGATCTGGAACTAGGGTTGGAGCAGGAGAGGGCTCGCTTGCCATTCTTTTTCTGCACACTTCCTTCTCTAACCCACGAGCAGACTTTCTTCTCTGTGGTAGCTTCAATTTGAGAGCCATTTCGGATAAGAGAGACTTGCAAATAGCTTAAGAGACCTAATGAGAGGTAGAGTGGAAAGAATTTTAAAGGAAAAATAAGGATTTTGAGGAGATAGATCGCCGATTTGGAGAGGAGGGTTTGAAGCTAGGATAAACTTGATTCACCCAAATGAAGAAGAAAAAGAAGAGGGATTTAGTTCCTAAAAGGGCGATTTGAAGGGGGAAACCCGATGGGAAGAGGAATTTTTGTTCGATGGGATGAGGAAGATAAAAGGCAAAGGGTCAGCCTGCCTAACTAACGGAGATTTCCCAATAAAACAAAGTGCACAATGGATTTTAATAAAAATTACAAGTTTACCCTAGAGTCAACTTGGGGGTCGACTCATCGCTAAGAAAATTCAAAAAAAATGATAAAAAAATTTCAAAAAAAATTAAAACTTGAGAGAAGGATGTCTATTTAAGAGATTGATCATATGAAGGATAGTTTTGAGCTTTTAAGAAAGAAGAGATGAGAATTGAGCTCAAAAATTTGGTTCAATAAATTTTTGACAAAAAGAACTTGGAATCAGAAAGATACTTAAGCTGATGGATCAAGGATTCCTAGTTCTCTCCTAATTTCACAAAATCTATCTTCATGTAAGGCCTTGGTAAAAATATCAGCCAATTATTTTTCAATACATACATAATCAAGAATTATATCATTGTTTTGGACATGTTCTTTTATGAAATGATGTCTAATTTCAATATACTTTGATCTAGAGTACTGAATTGAATTTTTAGTTAGATAGCATTAGTGTTATCACATCTTATAAGAGTTTCATTGAGTTTGATATCAAAGTCCTCAAGTTGTTGCTTAATCCACAAGATTTGAGCATAGCAACTTTCGGTTGTAATGTATTCGGTCTCAGCCATAGATAGTGCCACCGAATTTTGCTTCTTGCTTAACCAAGAGATTAAGTTAACTCCTAAAAATTGACAAGTTCCACTAGTATTTTTTTTATCTAATCTACATCCAGCAAAATCGACATCTGAATATCCTATTAAGTCAATTGATGAGTCTTTAGAATACCATAATTCTAGAGTTTGTGTACCTTTTAAATATTTAAGAATTTTTTTAACTGTATTTAAAAGTGATTCTTTTGGATTTGATTGAAAGCAAGCACATAGACAAACACTAAACATAATATCTGGTCTACTAACAGTTAAATACAATAAAAAATCAATTATGCCTCTATAAAGTTTTGAGTCTACATTTTTACCTCCTTCATCCTTGTCAAGCTTACATGATGGGCTCATGGGGGTACCAATTGCTTTGGAGCCTTCCATTCTGTGTACTTGCTTTGGGTGATTGAGATCCCTTCCTTTATTTGTTTGATTTGGAGTCCGAGAAAGAATGTAAGTTCTCCCATCATGCTCATCTCGAACTTCCCCTGTATGAGCTAAACAAAATCTTGACAAAGAGTTTCATTAGTAGATCCAAATATAATATCATTAACGTATATTTGTATAACTAAGATGTCATCATAATTTTTTTTAATGAAAAGGGTTGTATCTATATTTCCTCTTGAAAAATCATTATTAAGCAAGAATTTACTTAACCTTTCATACCAAGCCCTAGGTATTTATTTTAAACCATATAATGCTTTGTTTAATTTAAAAATATAATTTTCAAAATCGAAGGATTGTTCTACATATACTTCTTCAGCAATATAACTATTTAGAAAAGTACTTTTCATATCCATTTAGAATAACTTAAAATTCATAAAGCATGCATATGTAAGTAAAAGCCTAATTGCTTCTAATCTAGCAATAGATGCAAAGGTCTCATCAAAATCAATTTTCTCTTCTTGATTATAACCCTTTGCAATCAATCTTGCTTTATTTCTAATTATATTTTCATGTTCATCCAATTTATTCCTATATACCTATTTTGTGTAAATTACTGGATAATTTTTAGGTCTTGATACTAAAGTCCATACATTATTTCTTTCTAATTGATTAAGTTCCTCTTGCATTGTATTTATCCAATTATATTCTTTTTTAGCTTCATCTATGGTTTTAGGTTCAAAATGAGAAACAAATGCAAAATGATTGTATGCATCTCTAAGTGAAGAACGAGTTCTTATTCAATGTGTAGGATCACCAATGATTAATTCTTTGGGGTGATTGTGATCATACCTCCATTCTTTGGGTAGATCATTTGTACCTTGAGGTTATTGTTGTTGTTCTTCACCTTTATCCTCTTGTTTGTTTTCATATTCTTCTTCATTTTGAATTGTTGAGTCTTTTAGGGTGAGCTCTTTCATCCCTTCTATAAGAGGATCTGTATCATTAATACCTTCACTCTTCCTTGAAGGAAGATCATTAGTCTCATCAAAAATAACATGCATTGACTTCTCTACTACTAAAGTTCTTTTGTTGAAAACTCTAAAAGCTTTGCTAGAAGAGGAGTAACCAAGAAAAATAGCTTCATCGGATTTTGCATCAAATTTTTCTAATCTCTCTTTACCATTGTTCAAAACAAAACATCGACAACCAAAAATATGAAAAAATACAATATTTCATTTTCTTCCTTTCCAAAGCTCATAGGGTATTTTCTTTAGAATTGGTCTAATTAAAGCACGGTTTAAAATATAACATGCCATGTTAATTACTTTCGTCCAAAAGTATTTTGGGAGGTTGCTTTTACATAGTATGGTACGGGCTATTTCTTTAAGAGTTCTATTTTTTTTTCTACTATCCCATTTTATTGGGGTGTCCTAGGTGCTAAAAATTTGTGGTCAATGCCTTTTTCATCATAAAATTTTTTAAAATCTTGATTTTCAAATTCGATTTCATGATTACTTCAAATATTTTTGAATTGAAAAATCTTTTTTATTAGTAATTTTTTGATAAAATTTTAAGAATACATGAAAAGTTTCATCCTTATGTGCCAAAAAGAAAACCCATATAAAATGAGAGAAATCATCAATAATTACAAAGCCATATTATTTTCCACCTAAACTAGTAGTTCTAGTGGGTCCAAATAAATCTATGTGCAATAATTCTAATGGCCTAGAAGTTGAAACAATATTTTTAGATTGGAATGAGACTTTTATTTATTTATCTAGTTGGCATGCATCACAAATTCTATCCTTTTTAAAATTTAATTTAGATAAACCGATAACCAATTCTTTTTTAATAAGTTTTGAAAGTGAATGCATGCTAATATGTGCAAGCTTATGGTGCTAAAGCCAACTAGTCTCGTTAATTTTGGTATTCAAGGCTACTAGGCATTGTATGTTTATCTTGAAAAGATCATTCAAATCTACCATATAAATATTACCATGTCTATGCCCAACAAATTTAATGTCTTCATCATTGGGACTAGTTACTATGCATAATGAAGATTCAAAAATAATTTTGTACCTTTTATCACAGAATTGACTAATGCTTAATAGATTATGTTTCAAACTATCTACTAATAAAATATTTTCAATATATTTGGAGGGAGTGATATCAATGTTACCTACACCGATGATCTTTCCTTTGCTATTATCTCCAAAGATGACCATCCCTCCATCTTTTGCATCAAGTGTGATGAATTGAGATTTATCACCGGTCATGTGTCTTGAGCACCTGCTATCAAGATACCATTTTCGATTTGTTCTTTGGGATGCAAGACACACCTACATATAAAAATCAAGTTTTGACTTTAGGTACCCAAGTTTTCTTGGATCCTCTATGGTTAGTCACAATGATTCTTTTTGGAATACATATTTTCTTCACATTAAAATTTTTAAATTTGTTAGAGAAATATGTATAGGATTTGTATCTTATTTTATCATATTTAAAGCAAGTAATATTTAAAAACTTGTTGCTTCATGAGTTCACAAAGATATTTTTCAAAAATTTTTATTTCTTTAAAGGGTTGTAGCCAAATCGGCTTTATCATAAATGGCCTTTTGATTATCAAGTATCATTTGAAGTTTATTTGAATTTAGAATGAATATTTCTATCATAGATTTTAACTTAGTAATTTCATTTTTTAAGTTTAGATTTTTTTATGTCAGGATCAATTTTTTATTTGAAATAATCTCATTTTTTTTAGTAAAGATTGATTCTTTGATTTTAATTCTTTGTTCTTTACTCCTAACTTCTTTAGATCATCAACTAAATCATAAAATGCTTCTTAAAGTTCTTCAAAAGTAAAGTCATTAGGAGTTTCAGCATTTATCTCATTTTCATATGCCATAAGGCATAAGTTGGCTTGTTCATGTGAATCTTCTTCTTCGGAGCTTGATTCATCACTATCACTTAATGTAGCCACCATAGTCTTTTTCTTGTACTTCTTGGGGCCCTTCTTAAGTTGTGGACATTCGGATCTAAAGTGCTCTGGCTTCTTACATTCATAACAAATAAGGGGATGCTCCTTATCCTTCTCCTTGATATGCTCCCCTTTTGTAGGTGGCCTCTTCCTCATCCCTTATTTTTTTTCTTCAAAAATCTTTTAAACTTTCTAGTGATGAGGGCTATTTCTTCATCTTGCTCTTCATTTTCTGTGTTGGGTGGATGACTGGCCAGGACACCACCTCCCAAGATCCTTTCAGTACCACGCGATGCAGCAGGAAGAAAGAAGAAACAAAACAAAAGGAAAAACAATCAAAATACGTGGATCAGCCACAAAAGGGCTCGCCTCCACGGGGCATGCAAACTTCACTATGAAAAGAAAATTTTACAAGAGGAGACCTTACCCTCAACCCTTGTACACTCAATTCTCTCTCACATAAAGTTCCCCTCACAAAAGCTCTCTCTCTCTTGGAGACCCCCCTGAACCCCTGAAGAGCCTGGCGACCGCTGTCCAGGAGCCTCCTGCTCCTTCTCTCACAGCGCCTCACGCCTCTCTCTCAAATCTGGTTCGTACGGCGGCGAGAAAACCCGAGCCCACTCACAACCTCTGTTCGTCTCAGGCCTTTTAAAGGCATAAACTGACTTTAATCCTTGATTAGAGAGGGATTAGGAATCCTAAACAAAGCCAAAAAACCCCCTGGACCGTCGGATCAAGATCGGGAATCACCTGGGCCCTCCGATCGCGCTCCGGTCTACGAAATAGTACCGTGGACCACGAAAAACGCGTGGAAAATGCCCACGCGGTCCACAGACCGCTCCGTGGACCACCCGGTCCACGGTGGACCGGGGCAAGGGGCCAGCAGGTCGCTGGGTCGCGCGTCCCGCGCGGGCCTGGGCCTGGGTCGCGCGTCCAGCGCGGGCCTGGGCCTGGGTCGCGCGTCCCGCGCAGGCCTGGGACGCGCGTCCCGCGCGCCGCCGCCTGCAGCCGCGCCGCTGCCGCCCCGCCGTCGGTCGCCGACAGTCCTCCACCGCCTCGATTCTCGTGCCGACTTCAAAAGCTCGTATCTCCTCCATTCGAGCTCCGATTCAGGTGATCTTGGTCTTGTTGGACTCCATTTTTCACCGCAAACCTCGCTGTGGGCTCAATATGGGCTGAATCTCGAGGCATCAAATCCTAACAATCTCCACCTCGACTCGATATTCGGCCTCCTCCAAACTCCGAGAGCTTCTGGATCTCCTCGCCCCCATGCCCTGGGACAATCGCCTGCTGATCATGGATGGACAAACATGGGAGTCGAGCCAGGCTGCTCGATCCCATCTCCGTCGTATGCTGTGCTCCTCCTGACCTGAGACCTGCTCGGGGCATCATCCTGCGGCAATAGGAATCTTACCTTGTGACGTCGCCTCTCGTCCTCCCGAGTCTCCTGTCTCGTGCCCGATCCACCTCCTGGAGCTCCACCTCGCTCTGGGCTCCACCTGACTCCCGATGCTCCACCTCGCACTGGGCTCCCTGCCAGGTAATAATGTCCTCTGCTCCCCTTCTTCCCCTCCAGCACAATCCTATCGCCGCGTAGCACCCTCAGGATTCCTCCATCAGCTACCATCCTGTAGCCTCTCGAATCTAGTCTGCTAAGTGAGATAAGATTCCGTCTGAAATCGGGTATGTATCGGACCTCCCCCAATCTCCTCACTGCACCATCATGTGTCCTCCAGCTGACCGTCCCAATGCCTCTGATCGCACAGCTCGATCCATCCGGCAGATATACAGTGCTCTCACTGTTCTCTAGGGAGTTAAACTGCTCCTCTTTGCAACACACATGATAGGGGCATGCAGAATCTAATATCCACTACTGGGAAGAAGTAGATACCTCGTCAGATATCTCCAAGACATCTCCATCTAAATCACTGCCGGCCGTCGCTACAGCAGCCACCGTTCGATTTTTCAGTTGAGGGCAATCTCTGGCTAGATACCCCAACTCCTCACACCGGTAACACCTGGTTTTGCTCAAGTCCCTCCTGGACTTAGACCGTCCTCGTTGCGATCTCCTGTCGCTCCGTCTACCGCCTCCTGCACCTCCAGAAGTCACCAAAGCTGAGCTATCGACACCTGAGCTCGAAGCTGGGTTCTCCCTCCTGAGAACCTCGTTCTGGAGTATCGCTGCGGTGACCTCGTCCATCTTGATAGTGCTCTTCCCCACTAGAAGAGCAGTCACCAAGGACTCGTACGAAGGGGGAAGCGACGCCAGCAAAACCAGCGCCCTGGTCTTCTCCTCAACGTTCTCGCCAACACTGAGAAGGTCGGTGAGGATCTTCTGGAAGTGGCTCAGATGCTCCTGCACGCTCTGTCCCTTAGTCATCCGCAGTTGGTAAAACTGCCTCCAGAGGAAAAGAGTGTTGGTGAGAGACTTCGCCATGTACAACTCCTCGAGCTTCGACCACAGTACCGTCGGGGAAGTCTCGCTCAGCACATGGATCACCACCTCATCCGCCAGGTACATGCGGATGGTACTCACCGCCTGCATCTGTAGCCGTTTCCAATCCCGCACCTCCATGGTGGTCGGCTTCTCATCGCACAAGAGAGCTTCGATCAATCCCTGTTGGATGAGCACGTCCTTCACCCTTGCCTGCCACAAGGAGAAATTGCTCTTACCATCGAACTTGTTGATCTCCATCTTGATTGTTCCTATTTTCTCCATCTTCAGTCTTGCTCACCACCACTGCAATCTGCGTCCTTGTACCACCTTGCTCTGATACCACTTGTTGGGTGGATGACTAACCAGGACACCACCTTCCAAGATCCTTTCAGTACCACGCGATGCAGCAAGAAGAAAGAAGAAACAAAACAAAAGGAAAAACAATCAAAATACGTGGATCAGCCACAAAAGGGCCCGCCTCCACGGGGCATGCAAACTTCACTATGAAAAGAAAATTTTACAAGAGGAGACCTTACCCTCAACCCTTGTACACCCAATTCTCTCTCACATAAAATTCCCCTCACAAAAGCTCTCTCTCTCTTGGAGACCCCCCTGAACCCCTGAAGAGCCTGGTGACCGCTGTCCAGGAGCCTCCTGCTCCTTCTCTCACAGTGCCTCACGCCTCTCTCTCTCCTCTGGTTCGTACGGCGGTGAGAAAACTCGAGCCCACTCACAACCTCTGTTCGTCTCAGGCCTTTTAAAGGCATAAACTGACTTTAATCCTTGATTAGAGAGGGATTAGGAATCCTAAACAAAGCCAAAAAACCCCCTGGACCGTCGGATCAAGATCGGAAATCATCTGGGCCCTCCGATCGCGCTCCGATCCGTGGAATAGTGCCGTGGACCGCGAAAAATGCATGGGAAACGCCCACGCGGTCTACAGACCGCTCCATGGACCACCCGGTCCATGGTGGACCGGGGCAAGGGGCCAGCAGGCCGCTGGGTCGCGCGTCCCGCGCGGGCCTGGGCCTGGGTCGCGTGTCCCGCGCAGGCCGCTGGGTCGCGCGTCCCGCGCGGGCCTGGGCCTGGGTCGCGTGTCCCGCGCAGGCCTCGGACGCGCGTCCCGCGCGCCGCCGCCTGCGGCCGCGCGCTGCCGCCCCGCGC
>NC_026000.2:50860237-50951501 GCF_000442705.2 Elaeis guineensis
GATCACAAGAGAGTGAAGAGAGATTTTGGTGGAGAAAAGAGGTGGATTTGGGAAGAACGGTGGAGTGCTAGGGCACGCTCCAACCGTGCCAAACGATGGAAGAAAGTACAAAAATCCCTTTCCAAGGTGGAGATTTTTGGTGGAGAGGAGGAGGGAGAAGTGCCTCGAGCTAGATCCTTGGATTTGGAGCAAAAGGAAATGGGGAGTCGGCTTTTGGAAGGAGGAAGATGAAAGGATGAGTCGTCTCACGAACAGGATCCCATATAAAAACAATGAGCCCGTGGGAAGTTTGAGGAAATAACAAGTTTGCCATTGAGTTGACTCATGGGGGTCGACTCATGAAGTTCAGAAATTCAGAAAAAATGTGAATAAATTCCAAAAAAATTTAAAATTTTGGGAGAAGGAGTTTTACTCAAAGATAAGTTTTTAGAATGATAAACTTGAGCTTTTGGGTCAGGTTAGATGTTGGAAATTGAGCTCTAAGAATTTTTGACATCAATTCTTGGAAATTGAGAAAAATTTAGGCATATGGATCTAGAATTCCTAGATTTCTCCTAATTTCACAGAATCTATCCTCACTAAGGACCTTTGTAAAGATATCAGCTAATTGATTTTCAGTGCAAACATATTCAAGAATTATATTTTTATTTTGAACATGTTCTCTTATAAAATGATGTCTTATTTCAATATGTTTGGATCTTGAGTGTTGAATTAGATTTTTAGATAGATTTATGGCACTTGTGTTGTCACATCTTATTGGTGTTTCATTAAGTTTGATTCCAAAGTCTTCGAGTTGTTGCTTAATCCACAAGATTTGAACACAACAACTTTCGGCTGCAATGTATTCGGCCTCAGTCGTAGACAGTGCCACCGAATTTTGTTTCTTGCTAAACTATGAGATTAGGTTAACTCCAAGAAATTGGCAAGTTCCACTTGTGCTTTTTCTATCTAATTTACATCCAGCAAAATCAGCATCTGAATATCCTAATAAATCAATTTGTGAGTCCTTAGAGTACCATAACCCTAGAGTTTGAGTACCATTTAAGTATCTAAGGATTCTTTTAACAGCATTCAAATGAGATTCTTTAGGATTAGATTGATATCTAGCACATAAACAAATACTAAACATGATATCAGGCCTACTTATAGTTAAATATAATAATGAGCCAATCATACCTCTATAGTATTTTAAGTCTACACATTTACCTTCATCATCCTTGTCAAGCTTACATGAGGGACTCATTGGTGTGCCAATTGGTTTGCAGTTCTCCATTCCAAATCTTTTGAGTAGTTCCTTGGTGTACTTGCTTTGGGTGATGGAGATTCCCTCTTTTGATTGTTTGATTTGGAGTCCGAGGAAGAAGGTGAGTTCTCCCATCATGCTCATCTCGAACTCCCCCTGCATAAGCTTAGCAAAGTCTTGACAAAGGGATTCATTAGTAGACCCAAAAATTATGTCATCAACATAAATTTGTATAACTAGCATATCATTTTGATTTCTTTTAATAAAGAGGGTTGTATCTACATTACCTCTTGAAAAACCATTATTTAGTAGAAATTTGCTTAGCCTATCATACCATGCTCTAGGTGCTTGTTTTAATCCATATAAAGCTTTATTTAATCTAAAGACATGATTAGGAAAAGCATGATTTTCAAATCCAGGGGGTTGTTCTACATATACTTCTTCAGCAATATATCCATTTAAAAATACACTTTTAACATCCATTTGAAATAATTTGAATTTCATAAAGCAAGCATATGCAAGTAGAAGTCTAATAGCTTCTAATCTAGCAACAGGTGCAAAGGTTTCATCAAAATCAATTCCTTCTTCTTGATTATATCCCTTAGCAACCAGTCTTGCTTTATTTCTAATTACATTACCATGCTCATCTAATTTGTTTCTAAAGACCCATTTTGTGCCAATTATTGAATAATTTTTAGGTCTAGATACTAAGGTCCAAACATTATTTCTTTCAAATTGATTAAGTTCCTCTTGCATTGCATTAATCCAATTATGATCATTTTCATCTTCTTCAAAAGTTTTAGGTTCAAAATGAGATACAAAAGCACAATGATTAACTACATCTCTAAGTGAAGAATGGGTTTTTACCCCATGCATAGGATCACCAATAATTAACTCCTTAGGGTGGTTGTGAACATACCTCCATTCCTTGGGTAGGTCATTTGTACCTTGAGGTTGTTCTTGAATTTCTTCACCTCTCTCATCTTATTTGTCTTCTTGATCCTTGTCTTCTGGAGTTGCTGAATCTTTCAGAGTGATCTCCTTCATACCTTCTATTAGTGGATCTGCATCATCAACACCCTCATTCTTCCTTGAAGGAAGATCGTTAGATTCATCAAAAAACAACATGTATGGACTCCTCAACTACTAAAGTTCTTTTGTTGAAAACTCTAAATGTTTTACTAGTGGAGGAGTAACCTAGAAAGATTGCTTCATCTATTTTGCGTCAAATTTATCAAGTCTTTCTTTGCCATTATTTAATACAAAACATCGATAACCAAAAACATGAAAATATGCAATATTTGGTTTTCTTCCTTTCCAAAGTTCATAGGGGTTTTCTTTAAAAATTGTCTAATCAAAGCATGATTTAAAATATAACATGCTGTGTTAATTGCTTCCGCCCAAAAATATCTTGGAAGGTTGCTTTCACAAAGCATGGTACGGGCCATTTCTTCTAAGGTTCTGTTTTTCTTTCAACTACCCCATTCTGTTGGGGTGTCCTAGGAGCAGAGAAGTTATGGCCAATTCTATTTTCATCACAAAAATTTTCAAAATTTTGATTTTCAAATTCAGTTCCATGATCACTTCTAATATTTTGAATTGAAAACCCTTTTTCATTAGTGACTTTTCGGTGAAATTTAGTGAAAATATGAAAAGTTTCATCTTTGTGTGCCAAAAAGAAAACCAAGTAAAACGAGAGTAATCATCTATAATTACAAAGCCATATCGTTTTCCTCCTAGACTAGTAGTTCTAGTTGGTCCAAATAAGTCCATATGCAAGAGCTCTAAAGGTCTAGAAGTTGAAACAGTATTTTTGGATTTAAATGAAACTCTAGTTTGTTTACCTAATTGGCATGCATCACAAATTCTATCCTTTTCAAAATTCAGTTTTGGCAAATCAAGAACTAATTCTTTTTTAATTAATTTTGAAAGAGAATGCATGCTAATATGTGCAAGTCTACGATGCCACAGCCAACTAGTCTCATTAACTTTAGCATTCAAGGATACTAGGCATTGCATGTCTAATTTGGCTAAATCATTCAAATCTACCATATAAACATTGCCATGCCTATGTCCTATAAATTTAATGCCATCGTTAATAGGACTAGTCACAATGCAAACAGATGATTCAAAAACAACTTTATACCCTTTATCACAAAATTGACTAATGCTAAGTAAGTTATGCTTTAAACCTTTAACTAACAAAATATTTTCAATGTATTTGGAGGGAGTGATACCAATGTTACCTATCCCGATGATCTTTTCTTTGCCATTATCTCCAAAGGTGACCATCCCTCCATCCTTAGCATCAAGCGTGATGAATTGTGATTCATCACCAGTCATGTGTCTCGAGCATCCACTGTCAAGATACCATTTTCTGTTTCCTCCTTGGGATGCTAGACACACCTGCAAGCAAAAGTCAAGTTTCTGTCTTAGGTACCCAAGCTTTCTTGGGTCCTTTTAGGTTAGTCAAAATGGTTCCTTTTGGAACCCATATTTTCTTTATAGTTGTGTTTGCAGATTTGTTAATAAGGCATGTGTATGATTTATGTCCTATTCTACCACATTTGAAACAACTAATATTTGTAGACTTGTTACTTGAATAACTTACATAAATATTCTTCAGAAATTTTTGTTTCTTCAAGGGTTATAGCCAAGTCCAGCCTTATCATATACAGCTTTTTGATTATCAAGAATCATATTTAGTTTGTTTGAACTTAAGGTGAGCTTATCTACTATAGGTTTCAGCTTGTTAATTTCATTCTTTAAGCTTTGATTTTCTTGAATCAAGATGGATTTTTCAATTGAAAGGTTTTCAGCTTGTTTCACTAAGGACTGATTTTCCAATTTCAGTTCTTTGTTTTTCATCCCTAGTTTCTTTAATTCATCAATTAAATCATAGAATGCTTCATGCAATTCTTCAAAAGTAAATTCACTAGGGAATTCAGAAGTTACCTCATTTTCGTGTGCCATAAGGCATAGGTTGGCTTGTTCTGTTGAGGTTTTCTCATCGGAGCTTGAGTCATCACTCGCACTCCAAGTCGCCATCATTGCTTTCTTTTTGAACTTTTTGGGACCTTTCTTCAGTTGTGGACATTCGGATTTGAAATGTCCCGGCTTCTTGCACTCGTAGCATATAAGGGGTTGATCTTTCTCTTTTTCTTTGCTTTGTTCCCCTTTTGTGAATGACTTCTTTCTCATCCCCTGTTTCCTTTTTCTTAGAAACTTCTTAAATCTCCGGGTGATGAGTGCCATCTCTTCATCCTGTTCTTCATCTTCAGTGTCATCCGTTTCATCATCAGGCGAAGCTGTGGATTTGAGGGCAATGGTTCTTTTCTTTTTGACTTCATCCTCTTGATGTTGCTTCATGCTAAGTTCATGAGTCATCAAGGATCCAAGAAGCTCTTCTAGAGGTAGAGTGTTCAAGTCCTTTGCTTCTTGGATGGCAGTCACCTTGGCTTCCCAAGTTCTTGGCAATGACCTGAGAATCTTCCTTACAAGCTCACTGTTAGTATAAGATTTGCCAAGACTCTTCAAACCATTAATTATATCAGTAAAACGAGTAAACATAGCAGTTATGGACTCATCATGCTCCATTTTAAACAATTCATATTTATCACAAGCATGTTTATTTTAGACTCTTTTACTTGATTTGTTCCCTCATGGGTTACTTCTAACCTATCCCATATTTCTTTAGCAGATGCACAAGTAGAAATGCGATTAAATTCATTTGCATCAAGTGCACAATAAAGAACATTCATAGCTTTAGCATTTAATTGTGCCAATTTCTTATCAACCTCATCCCATTCTTTCTCGGGTTTGGTTGACTCCTCACCATCTATAATCTTGGTGGGTGTGTGAGGACTGTTCACTATGATACTCCACATATCATAGTCGAGTGCTTGTATGAATATCTTCATCCGAGCTTTCCAATAGGTGTAATTAGACCCATTGAAAAGTGGAGGTCGGTTGGTAGATTGCCCCTCGGCTAGAGAAGTACCGACATGGGTTGCCATAGATCTTTGGCTCTTTGATTGTTAGATCAAAGAAGGGCTAGAGCACCGAGCTCTGATACCACTTGTTGCCCAGCTATGCAATCCAAGAGGGGGGGTGAATTGGGTTTTAAAAAATTTAAGCTTAACTAATTACTTATGAAAAGTATTTGTTAAAAGCTTGATGAATGAGGAGAAGGACTTTAGTTCAAGATTAATTACCTAAAGCAAGAATGCAAGGATATAATAAAGAAATAAAGAGAAACAATAAAGCACACCACAAACACAAGGATTTATAGTGGTTCGGTGCCAACCTTGCACCTACATCCACTCCCCAAGCTCCTACTTGGGAATTCCAATCCACTATACTTATATTCAACCCGAATACAAACGTCGGAAACTCCGACACTAGCTATCCCAAGCTAGTCCACTTATTTCTTGGGTACAAGCCAACCCAAAATACTCCGATTTCAGGTTCGGATCAACCTTCCCTTGTTTTGGAAACCCTCCAAAAACAAGAACAATTACTCACAAAGAGTAAGACAGTTTAGAGCACAAATAAGTACAAGAATAGCTCCTTAAATGAGCGAATAAAATATTAAATACACTTTACTCAAATGAAGAAGCCCCTTTTGGATTTCTCAAGGTGGATGAAGAGTTGAATGAACACTTGAGGAGAAAGTGATCTTTGATTGAAGATTCTTGAAGGCTTTGAAAGAGCTCTTGATCAAGGTTGAAAAGTTGGCTTGAAAAACCCTCTCTTTGAATGCTCTTGAATGCCCTTTTGAACGCTCTTGCTTTTCTCTTTCAAAATCTCTCGAATGTCTTTTGTGTATATTGTAGATCTCTTGTATCTCTCATGTATATTGTGGATCCCTTTTTTGTTTTTCACCTTTTGAAACTTTTATAGCTTTAAGAAACAAGGAAAAATATTTTAGGCAGAAAAAGAGCCGTTAGAGCATTTTAAGGGAGCATTAAAGGTAACTAAAATGGGCAAAAAACTAGCCGTTGCGGATAATTTCCATCGCAGGGGTCGACTCATGAGTCGACTCATGCTTCAGGAGTTGACTCATGAGTCGACTTCTGTTGCAACAGCCAGAAATGTTGGTTTCTGGATTTTTGGCCCAAACCAGCAGAGGTCGACTCATGAGTCGACTCATGCCTTGTGGGTCGACTCATGAGTCGACTCACAGGTCTGCCAAGCCAAAAAACAGCGTGCCAAGGAAATTTTAGCGTGCCAATCAGCTCATTGTGCCATGAGTTGACTCATGAGTCGACTCATGCACTTCAAACATTCATAACTTCAAAAATATAAGTTCAAAAATAATGAAATTTTCACCAATAGATTAAAATCATTTGTTCTACCAAATGATACTATCAAATCAGGATTTTAGTAAAATTATGATTTTGCCCCTGAAGAGCATAAAGACTTTTTCAAATAAAAATATTTGTATCCCTTCAATCTGCTTTGTAATCATCAAAATCAATCTAGGAGCAACAGTAAGTTATATGTAGTAAGTGATTTAAGCAAAGTGTAGAAATGAGATGCAAGAATGCAAAAAAATAAAGAAATTTAGATAGAGAGCAAGTAAGCACACCACAAACAATCAAGGTTTATAGTGGTTTGGTGCCAACCTTACACCTACATCCACTCTCCAAGCTCCTACTTGGAAATTTAAATTCACTAAAACGTATTCAACAAGAATACAACGTCGGTACCTCCGACTCTAGCTATCCCAAGCTAGAACACTTATTTTTCAGGTACAAGCCAATTCAATACAATTGGATTCAAGATTCGGATCAATCTATCTAAGTTTTGGAACTCTTCTAAAACTAAAGATCAAGACAGAAATAGAGTATAAGAGTTAATGATAAAGAAATACAAGTTTAGCTCCTTTAATGAGCAAATAAAACTTTAAGTACACTTTACACAACAAAGAAGAAGCTTTTCTAATTTTTCTCAAAGTTGTTGAAGACTTGAATGAGCTCTTGAGGGGTTGGTGAACTTGAAATGAAAGCTTCTTTTGCTTAAAGAGGGCTTTTTACTTAGGACTGAAATGAATGTTTGAATCTCTTATGTTTTTTCTTCCTTAAGTGCTTTTATATCTTTAATAGATGCTAGAGAGAAATTTGGACAGATTTAGAGCCGTTGGAGAGCTTGAAATGAGCATTAAATATGGTCAAAATGGGTTGAAAACTAGCCGTTACGGAGATTTTCTGTCGTAGGGGTTGACCCCTAGAGTTGTCCCCTGCACAGGGGTCGACCTCAAGGGTCGACCTCTGTGGCCCAGAATAGAAAATGACTGTTCTGTATCTTTGACTTGCATAGACAATAGAGGTCGATCCTAAGATCGTCTCCTTTGGATGTGCCAGCCAAAAATAGCATGTCGTTCAGCCCTTTTGACAGGGATCGATTTAGGGGTCGATCCTTTTCTTTAAACTTGATTTTCTCTCAAAATATATATCTAAAAAATATAAAATTACTTCTAACAGATCACAAATCTTCTGTTCTTACTCTTGAGACTTTCAAATTAGAACTTAATAAAATTATGATTTTGCTCCTGAAATACAATAAATCTTTTTCTAAGCCAAAATCATTAGTAACCCCTCAAATATTTTGTAATCATCAAAATCAATTAATGGAGCAACAATCTTTTCCTTTTTGATGATGATAAAATACTTGAGCAAAAGCAAATATAACATATATAAAGTATTGATTAAGAATTTTAAATTTATGAAGATACATCACTTAAACATTACAGCCAATTATTTGAATAAAATGCATCATGAGTAGTTTGAAGATTAATTTGAAAATTGCTTATAAGATTATTTTCTTTGACAAATTTACTTATTACCCGATTTTATTTCTCTACTCTCCTTTTTGACAACATCAATTAAGATCTTAAGAGATTTTTAAAGAAAAATGAAAAAGACTCTCCCTCACTATAGCAATCATAAAGGACATTTCAATTTGCTATATAGAAGATATTGCCATTCATAAAAATCAATCCAAATGATATTCATAGAAATTAAGAGCATATATATATATATATATATATATATATATATATATATATATCCAAAATATGACTGAAGAGTTATCAGATACATAAGTGTCACAATATATAAGAGTCAAGCCAAAATACATAGGCCATACAAAAGTCATGGGTCATAAAAAATACAACTATTCATGAGTCAATCAGCCAACAAATGCAAAGGTCATAAGTTAGATCCTAGACATAAAAGACTAACTATGCTAGATCTAATAAATATCATGGCTAGAGGCGTTAGAATCAGAAGAGTCAGAGATATGATGAGGAGACTCAGGATCAAAGCCACGGGCACGTCCTCGACCACGTCTGTCTCGACCATGGGTAGAAGTACCGGCACGAGCAGAAGGGCGAGAAGGTCCTGGAGCCTGGGAAGATATGGACTATGCTAGGAGAATAAGTCTGATAGTGTCCAATTATTCCAAAGCCCTCGACATGGACTGCATTAGGATACCAATCTGAGTAGAGACAACCTCAATGGAGTCCCTGATCTCTCTCCTCAAAAAATCAAAGCCACTCTCCAAAATGCCTCGAAGCCTAGCCGCCTCTGCAGATAGCTTGGAGACCTTCATGATGTCTTCTTGCGGCTGGGGATGGGCTAAGGCTAATACTTGCCTCTGCAAATCTAAAACTCTGCCCGTCAGTCTCAGAATACATCCCTCAAGCTTCTCAAGTCATACGGACTGAGCTGTAAGCATCTGAAAGACAATAGAGACATGAGGGATCATAGTCTGGTCTGGATCAGCCTGAGATATCGTCCTCTGAGTAAAATCTGAGGTGGTAAACTGCTGGGATAAGATAGAGACAACCTGTTGGAAAATTAACTGAATCTGATCATCTGCAAGTTTGATCACTGAAGAATCTACTCTGCTCCCTGACTGTGGTACAGAAGCATCCCTCCTCACTGACTTTGAGAGATCAGCCTCGTGATCAGATATGAACTGAATATCAGGAGATGCTCTGTGATCACGAGGAGGTGAAGATGGTCCCTCCTCCTCTGCTCTCTCTTCAACACCCTTCGACCAACCGCCATCAATCTTTGAAAAATCCATGCGATGCAGTGTGTGGCGGTTAATGATGTCAGAATGTGATAATCTGGTGACTACTTCTCCCTCAAAATAGACTCCGAACCTCCTAAAGACTAGGGTGAGTGCCATACCATAAGGTATGTGAGCCTTAGACCTATTTAGGGTCTCCCTCATGGCCTCAATCATCAGAGTATGAAGATTTAAGGAGGTCTCGATGATCACATGGTACATGATGCATATATCCCTATCAGATAAGAGGTCATGCCTGCCACTCCTAGGGATAAAAAGTTTGATCACCATGTGATGCCAAAGTCTCATCTCTACTGAAAGTATCCTTGCTTCTAATTTATTTAAATTTTCAGTAAATACTCTCCCTAAAATAATACTTAGTCCCTCTTCTTTGATTGGGAGCTCCATATTAGTATAACCTTCACAAGGCAAGTACAAGATTTGTCCCAAATGCAATGGATCAAGAATAATATTAACACCTTTCACTAAAGACTTTACTGTTCCATTGTAGTAACTTAAATTTAAAAAGAACTCTCTGACCAAATCAACATAAGTATTTTTCTTCAACAGACAGTAAAACTCCCATCTTTGACTTTTAATTTTTGATCCAATTGAGAACCCCTCTTTTTTAAAAAACTTAAAATCTATGTTCTTCCCGGATTCTACTTTTTGATTGGAGAGTGGTACCTTGCTTGGACTAAGTGGGGATTGTGAAGAAGCTAGAGCAGGATCTGGAACTAGGGTTGGAGCAGGAGAGGGCTCGCTTGCCATTCTTTTTCTGCGCACTTCCTTTTCTAACCCATGAGCAGACTTTCTTCTCTGTGGTAGCTTCAATTTGAGAGCCATTTCGGATAAGAGAGACTTGCAAATAGCTTAAGAGACCTAATGAGAGGTAGAGTGGAAAGAATTTTAAAGGAAAAATAAGGATTTTGAGGAGATAGATTGCCGATTTGGAGAGGAGGGTTTGAAGCTAGGATAAATTTGATTCACCCAAATGAAGAAGAAAAAGAAGAGGGATTTAGTTCCTAAAAGGGCGATTTGAAGGGGAAAACCCGATGGGAAGAGGAATTTTTGTTCGGTGGGATGAGGAAGATAAAAGGCAAAGGGTCAGCCTGCCTAACTAACGGAGATTTTCCAATAAAACAGAGCACCCAATGGATTTTAATGAAAATTACAAGTTTACCCTAGAGTCAACTTGGGGGTCGACTCATGGCTAAGAAAATTCAAAAAAAATGATGAAAAAATTTCAAAAAAAAATTAAAACTTGAGAGAAGGATGTCTATTTAAGAGATTGATCATATGAAGGATAGTTTTGAGCTTTTAAGAAAGAAGAGATGAGAATTGAGCTCAAAAATTTGGTTCAATGAATTTTTGACAAAAAGAACTTGGAATCAGAAAGATACTTAAGCTGATAGATCAAGGATTCTTAGTTCTCTCCTAATTTCACAAAATCTATCTTCATGTAAGGCCTTGGTAAAAATGTCAGCCAATTATTTTTCAGTACATACATAATCAAGAATTATATCATTGTTTTGGACATATTCTTTTATGAAATGATGTCTAATTTTAATATACTTTGATCTAGAGTACTGAATTGGATTTTTAGTTAGATAGCATTAGTGTTATCACATCTTATAAGAGTTTCATTGAGTTTGATATCAAAGTTCTCAAGTTGTTGCTTAATCCACAAGATTTGAGCACAGCAACTTTCGGTTGTAATGTATTCGGTCTCAGCCATAGACAGTGCCACCGAATTTGCTTCTTACTCAACCAAGAGATTAAGTTAACTCCTAAAAATTGACAAGTTTCACTAGTATTTTTTTTATCTAATCTACATCCAGCAAAATCGACATCTGAATATCCTATTAAGTCAATTGATGAGTCTTTAGAATACCATAATTCTAGAGTTTGTGTACCTTTTAAATATTTAAATTTTTTTTTAACTGTATTTAAAAGTGATTCTTTTGGATTTGATTGAAAGTAAGCACATAGACAAACACTAAACATAATATCTGGTCTACTAGCAGTTAAATACAATAAAAAATTAATTATGCCTCTATAAAGTTTTGAGTCTACATTTTTACCTCCTTCATCCTTGTCAAGCTTACATGATGGGCTCATGGGGGTACCAATTGCTTTGGAGCCTTCCATTCTATGTACTTGCTTTGGGTGATTGAGATCCCTTCCTTTATTTGTTTGATTTGGAGTCCGAAGAAGAATGTAAGTTCTCCCATCATGCTCATCTCGAACTTTCCCTGCATGAGCTAAGCAAAATCTTGACAAAGAGTTTCATTAGTAGATCCAAATATAATATCATTAACGTATATTTGTATAACTAAGATGTCATCATAATTTCTTTTAATGAAAAGGGTTGTATCTACATTTCCTCTTGAAAAACCAATATTAAGCAAGAATTTACTTAACCTTTCATACCAAGCCCTAGGTATTTATTTTAAACCATATAATGCTTTATTTAATTTAAAAATATAATTTTTAAAATCGAAGGATTGTTCTACATATACTTCTTCAGCAATATAACTATTTAGAAAAGTACTTTTCATATCCATTTAGAATAACTTAAAATTCATAAAGCATGCATATGTAAGTAAAAGCCTAATTGCTTCTAATCTAGCAATAGATGCAAAGGTCTCATCAAAATCAATTTTTTCTTCTTGATTATAACCCTTTGCAATCAATCTTGCTTTATTTCTAATTATATTTTCATGTTCATCCAATTTATTCTTATATACCTATTTTGTGTAAATTACTGGATAATTTTTAGGTCTTGATACTAAAGTCTATACATTATTTCTTTCTAATTGATTAAGTTCCTCTTGCATTGTATTTATCCAATTATAATCTTTTTTAGCTTCATCTATGGTTTTAGATTCAAAATGAGAAACAAATGCAAAATGATTGTATGCATCTCTAAGTGAAGAACGAGTTCTTATTCAATGTGTAGGATCACCAATGATTAATTCTTTAGGATGATTGTGATCATACCTCCATTCTTTGGGTAGATCATTTATACCTTGAGGTTATTCTTGTTGTTCTTCACCTTTATCCTCTTGTTTGTTTTCATATTCTTCTTCATTTTGAATTGTTGAGTCTTTTAGGGTGAGCTCTTTCATCCCTTCTATAAGAGGATCTGTATCATTAATACCTTCACTCTTTCTTGAAGGAAGATCATTAGTCTCATCAAAAATAACATGCATTGACTTCTCTACTACTAAAGTTCTTTTGTTGAAAACTCTAAAAGCTTTGCTAGAAGAGGAGTAACCAAGAAAAATAGCTTCATCGGATTTTGCATCAAATTTTTCTAATCTCTCTTTACCATTGTTCAAAACAAAACATCGACAACCAAAAATATGAAAAAATACAATATTTCATTTTCTTCCTTTCCAAAGCTCATAGGGTATTTTCTTTAGAATTGGTCTAATTAAAGCACGATTTAAAATATAACATGTCATGTTAATTACTTTCGTCCAAAAGTATTTTGGGAGGTTGCTTTTACATAGTATGGTACGGGCTATTTCTTTAAGAGTTCTATTTTTTTTTCTACTATCCCATTTTGTTGGGGTGTCCTAGGTGCTAAAAATTTGTGGTCAATGCCTTTTTCATCATAAAATTTTTTAAAATCTTGATTTTCAAATTCGGTTCCATGATTACTTCAAATATTTTTGAATTGAAAAATCTTTTTTATTAATAATTTTTTGATAAAATTTTGAAAACACATGAAAAGTTTCATCCTTATGTGCCAAAAAGAAAACCCATATAAAATGAGAGAAATCATCAATAATTACAAAGCCATATTATTTTCCACCTAAACTAGTAGTTCTAGTGGGTCCAAATAAATCTATGTGCAATAATTCTAATGGCCTAGAAGTTGAAACAATATTTTTAGATTGGAATGAGACTTTTATTTGTTTATCTAGTTGGCATGCATCACAAATTCTATCCTTTTTAAAATTTAATTTAGGTAAATCGATAACCAATTCTTTTTTAATAAGTTTTGAAAGTGAATGCATGCTAATATGTGCAAGCCTATGGTACTAAAGCCAACTAGTCTCGTTAATTTTGGTATTCAAGGCTACTAGGCATTGTATGTTTATCTTGAAAAGATCATTCAAATCTACTATATAAATATTACCATGTCTATGTCCAACAAATTTAATATCTTCATCATTGGGACTAGTTACTATGCATAATGAAGATTCAAAAATAATTTTGTACCTTTTATCACAGAATTGACTAATGCTTAATAGATTATGTTTCAAACTATCTACTAATAAAATATTTTTAATATATTTGAAGGGAGTGATATCAATGTTACCTATACCGATGATCTTTCCTTTGCTATTATCTCCAAAGATGACCATCCCTCCATCTTTTGCATCAAGTGTGATGAATTGAGATTTATCATCGATCATGTGTCTTGAGCACCTGCTATCAAGATACTATTTTCGATTTGTTCTTTGGGATGCAAGACACACCTACATATAAAAATCAAGTTTTGACTTTAGGTACCCAAGTTTTCTTGGATCCTCTATGGTTAGTCACAATGATTCTTTTTGGAATACATATTTTCTTCATATTAAAATTTTCAGATTTATTAGAGAAATATGTATAGGATTTGTATCTTATTTTATCATATTTAAAATAAGTAATATTTAAAAACTTGTTGCTTCATGAGTTCACAAAGATATTTTTCAAAAATTTTTATTTCTTTAAAGGGTTGTAGCCAAATCGGCTTTATCATAAATGGTCTTTTGATTATCAAGTATCATTTGAAGTTTATTTGAATTTAGAATGAATATTTCTATCATAGATTTTAACTTAGCAATTTCATTTTTTAAGTTTAGATTTTTTTATGTCAGGATCAATTTTTTATTTGAAATAATCTCATTTTTTTTTAGTAAAGATTGATTCTTTGATTTTAATTCTTTGTTCTTTACTCCTAACTTCTTTAGATCATCAACTAAATCATAAAATACTTCTTAAAGTTCTTCAAAAGTAAAGTCATTAGGAGTTTCAGCATTTATCTCATTTTCATATGCCATAAGGCACAAGTTGGCTTGTTCATGTGAATCTTCTTCTTCGGAGCTTGATTCATCACTATCACTTAATGTAGCCACCATAGCCTTTTTCTTGTACTTCTTGGGGTCCTTCTTAAGTTGTGGACATTCGGATCTAAAGTGCTCTGGCTTCTTACATTCATAACAAATAAGGGGATGCTCCTTATCCTTCTCCTTGCTATGCTCTCCTTTTGTAGGTGGCCTCTTCCTCATCTCTTATTTTTTTTTCTTCAAAAATATTTTAAACTTTCTAGTGATGAGGGCTATTTCTTTATCTTGCTCTTCATTTTCTGTTTCATCGGATTTCTCATCGAGTTGAGCAGTAGATTTGAGGGCGATTGTCCTCTTCTTCTTGATATCTTTTTCTTGATGTTGTTTCATGCTTAGCTTGTATGTCATTAGCGATCCTAGAAGCTCCTCTAAGGGTAAAACATTCAGATCCTTGGCTTCTTAGATTACGGTCACTTTGGCCTCCCAAGTCCTTGGCAAAGACTTAAGAATCTTTCTCACAAGACCGCTGTTAGAATAAGACTTACCAAGACTTTTTAGATCATTAATAATATCCATAAAATGAGTAAACATTTCAGTTATTGATTCATTATGCTCCATTTTAAAGAGTTCATATTTATGCACAAACATGTTAATTTTTGATTTTTTAACTTGATTAGTGCTTTCATGTGTTACTTTTAACCTATCCCATATTTTTTTAGCCGACATGCATGTTGAAATACGATTAAATTCATTAGCATCTAAAGTATAATATAAAATATTCATGACTTTAGCATTGAGTTGAGCTATTTTCTTGTCAACCTTATCCCATTCTTTTTTGGATTTGGTTGATTCTACACCATCAATTATCTTAGTGGGTATGTATGGTCTATTAACTATGATACTTCACATATCATAGTCAAGTGTTTGAATAAAAATTTTCATCCGAGCTTTTCAATAGGTGTAGTTTGATCTATTGAAAAGTGGAGGTCAGTTTGTGGACTGCCCCTCGGCTAGTGAAGCACTAACTTGAGTTGCCATAGATCTTTAGCCCTTTAATGGTTCAATCAAAGTAGGGCTAGAGCACCAAGCTCTGATACTACTTGTTGTCCAGCTATGCAACCCAAGAGAGGGGGATGAATTGAATTTTTGAAATTTTAAAGTTAATTTAGAACCACAAGGATTAAGTAATAATAAGTAAGTTATATGTAGTAAGTGATTTAAGTAAAGTATAGAAATGAGATGCAAGAATACAAAAAAATAAAAAAAATTTAGATAGAGAGCAAGTAAGTACGTCACAAACAATCAAGGTTTATAGTGGTTCGGTGCTAACCTTACACCTACATCCACTCTCCAAGCTCCTATTTAGGAATTTAAATATACTAAAACGTATTCAACAAGAATACAACGTCAGTACCTTCGTCTCTAACTATCCCAAATTAGAACACTTATTTTTTGGATACAAACCAACCTAATATAATCCGATTCAAGGTTCGGATCAACCTATCTAAGTTTTGGAACCCTTCCAAAATTAAAGATCAAGACAGAAACATAGTATAAGAGTTAATGACAAAGAAATACAAGTTTAGCTAAGAGTTAATGACAAAGAAATACAAGTTTAGCTCCTTTAATGAGCAAATAAAACTTTAAGTATACTTTACACAATAAGAAAGAAGCTTTTTTGATTTTTCTTAAGGTTGTTGAAGACTTGAATGAGCTCTTGAGAGGTTGGTGAACTTGAAATGAAAGCTTCTTTTGCTTAAAGAGGACTTTTTGCTTAGGATTGAAATGAATTCTTGAATCTCTTGTGTTTTTCCTTCCTTTAAGTGATTTTATATCTTCAATAGATGCTAGAGAAAAATCTGAACAGATTTAGAGCTATTGGAGAGCTTTAAATGAGCATTAAATATGATCAAAATAGACTGAAACCTAATCGTTACGGAGATTTTTTGTCACAGGGGTCGATCCCTAGGGTCGTCCGCTGCACAGGGGTCGATCCCAGGGGTCGACCTCTGTGGCGTAGAATAGAAAATGACTATTCTGTATCTTTGACTTGCACAGACAACAGAGGTTGACCCTGAGATCATCTTCTTTGGGTGTGCCAGCCAAAAATAGCATGCTGTTCAGTCTCTTTTGACAGGGATCGACCTAGGGATCGATTCTTTTCTTTAAACTTGATTTTCTCTCAAAATATACATAAAAAAAATATAAAATTACCTCCAACAGATCACAAATCTTCTGTTCTTGCTCTTGAGGCTTTCAAATCAGAACTTGATAAAATTATGATTTTGTCTCTGAAATATAATAAATCTTTTTTCAAGCCAAAATCATTAGTAACCCCCTCAAATATTTTATAATCATCAAAATCAATTCATGGAGCAATAGTAGAAGTAGTATCTATTAGTTTTTCTAGGATATCCTACAAACCTATATTTATCTGATCTAGTACTTAGCTTATGTTCAAAGATATTTTTGACATAAGCAGGATAGTCCCAAATATTAAGATGTTTAAGATTTGGCTTCCTTCCCTTTTATATCTCATATGGAGTACTGGTAATAGACTTTGAAGGTACCCTGTTTAATATGTATACGGCAATCTCTAAGGCATATCCTCAGAATGATACAAGAATATCTGTGAAACACATAATGGACCGCCTATATCCATCAAAGTATGATTCCTCTTTTCTGCTACACCATTTAGCTATGGTGTATAAGGAGGAAGAGTCCATTCAGAAAGAATACCATAATTCTTAAGATGATCAAAAAATTTACTGGATAAGTATTCTCCTCTTCGATCAGATCGAAGAACCTTGATACTTTTTTTAGTTTATTTCTCGATCATACTTTGATACTTCTTAAACTTATCAAAAGCTTTAGATTTATATTTCATAAGATACACATATCTAAATCTTGATAAATTATCCATAAAAGTGATGAAATAGGAGTATCCTCCTCTGGCATGAGTTGTTATTGGCCCACATGCATCTGAATGTACTAGGATTAATAGCTCTTTTGCCCATCTCCATGTCCAGAAAATAGAGTCTTGATCATCTTACCTATGAGACAAGATTCATAAGTTTCTAATGATTTATAATCATATGGGTCAAAAAACTCTTTTTTATATAATTTATTTATTTATGACTTACTAATATGATCAAGATGACAATGTCAGAGATATGTAATATTTACATCTTCTCTTTTTTTTTTCATATTTTTACCAATATAAAAGTTATTTTTATTGAGTGCTAGAATTAAAAGATTGTTATCAATAAAACCACTGCCATAAAATTTATTAGAAAAAGAAATGGAACAACCATTGCCCATTAACTTTATTTCATAAGCTTGTTTTAATAACAAATATATAGAAATAATATTTTTAATGACCTTAGATATATAATAACAATCTTTTAATTTTAAAATCTTATCCGAAGATAAATTAAGCATACAGATTCCCACGGCCTCTATACTAATGGACTCTCTACTTGAGCCATAAAGCTCAAGGTCATCTCTTTTCAAACTTTTAATATTCTGTAGTCGCTGTAATAAATTACATATATACGATTCACAGGTGATATCTAATATCTAAGTATTAGAGTCTGATGCACTGAATAAAAAATAGATCTGTATTATATACACATCTTTCGATGCAACACTTGCACCCTGCTTCAAGCTTGTAGATAATCCTTGCAATTATTTTTCCTATGTTCTAACTTGCTGCAAAGATAACAGGTAATATCCATGGAGACATCCATTACCTTCTTATCACTGACCGAACCAGGATTAGGAATATTCAAACATCAAAGACCTTCTTTCATGTGAATCTAATTCGCATGTTCCTCAACCAGTCCATATTATTTGAACCGATCAATATATTTTCATCTATGGTGTTATGCAGTAAGAATGAAGAAGCCATATTGCAGAATTAAATCTATATAAAATTAAGAACAATAGTATAAGCAAACCACTCAAGTATGACATGTATAACTAAATGAGATCTTTTATTTTAGTTATTCCTTCTACTATTTTATCATATACCATAGCCCTCTCTATGGTAGACAAAAAAATTCTAAACTGATTTTTTAGTGGGGTTAAGATCCTAATCTCTCAATAAAGTCTTGTGGATGTCACAACAAACCTCAATGAGTTCAAAGATAGGAAAACCTGTTCAATTGCATCTCATATAATTTTCAACATAATTCTTACCTCTAAAAACACTCATAGCTTTGTGGATATCACAACAAACTATTGTATTTTCTAGTTAAGTTAGATCCTTTATTTTCATACAATCATATTGAAAAAATGCTATCCTTGTAGATATCATAACAAAGCAACATATCCAAATATGCCATAAATCATGTAATATGCACCAAGACAATCCTATATCAATCTCCATAGCAAGTCTTATGGATGTCACAACAAATCTATTATAGTTTTGATGGGATATTGACTAGACATAAAGGAAGGCATATGTAGTGTTCAAAAATACTGAGCAACCTTCATTCAAGATTCAAACTAATCCAATTGATCAGAAAAGTGTTAAGATTAGTGGGTCCTCCCGTTGCTTTCCTTAGACACCAATAAATTGGCCAGATCAACAAACGGAACCAATTAAAGAATCACCGAACTTAAAATACTCCTTAGACACCAATTGATTAATTGATCTTAGAAATTGATCAGCTATTAATTCATAACACTGTAACTTAATATAATTTTTATGAGGACTTTAATGATCTCATGCACATCCTAATTCAATCAATCATAACGATGCACTATTATAGTTGTATCATAATAATCATGACAACTAATCATTAAGTCAATGCATCTAATCATATCTCATGATCATAATCATGATATCATATAACTAAGCATATCTCTAAGATATATTAACATGATCAAAATTATAATTTCAAGCATCTAAACATATCCTTAAGATATATCAGGATTTGGATGTTCAATTGGATTCAACCATTGACCTGACTTGAACCAAACCAAAAACCTTAGCTTGATCACAATCAAGACAACATTCCAAGCTTTGATTATATAAATCAAGGTAGGCTCTAGTACCACTGTTGGATTTCTATGGTGTAGCAAAAAGGTTGGGTGTTTAAAATTTTCATTCAAAATACCTGACGCATTGAAACTCTAATTTCCAAGAACCCTCGACTATAGCAATCAAAGTATAATTAAAATAAACTTGGATAAGAAAAATACCTATAACGTTTATCCCAATTTAGCAGAGTTTTCATCAGGTGCTCAAGTATTCTCTCTCTAATGGTGATTCACATAGAAGTTGATCCAAAGACAGCTCTCCTTCTTAAACTTTCTTTCAAGAGTTCTAGCCTCTAAAACTCAACTAGCCTTGTATCGATCAGGTTTCTTTAAGAATCTGACTTGACCCTTTTAGAACCTTCTTTGAACTTCTAAATTTCATTCTTTAGAATTTTCTCCACCCTTGTCTGGATCTGATTAGACTTTATCTTAAATGCCAAAGTCTTGTCCTAAGACTAAGAGGGGTTGTAAGAAAGAAAGGAAAGCAACTAAGAAAAAATGGAAAGCAGATTGAAATGTCTTGGACACCCAGCACACAAGGCCTTTTATAGACATCAGAGGGGTACCTAAAAGAAAAGACACACCCATCTTAAAAGCCACATATGCTCTACGTATCAGGTTATTTAAGAGTCTTAAAATAGGACTCTTCTACCTAATACGTCCATCTGATTTCTTACCCGCGCGTGCATCCGAGGAGGGCTACTTATGTATCCCATCTCAAATCAGAAAAATTTAGAACTTACCATGTACAAGAGGATTAAATTTTGATTTCAAAATATCAGATAAAGAAAGGGGAGATGCCTCCTTCAGAAGGATTTAAATTCGTATCCATCCACCCTCTTTTCTTATCACCATGCGCATGCACACAAGGGGTCGTTTTTGGCATCCATTTGGCCATGAGATATATCTCAAAAAATTTCAAATAAATATCCATAAAAAAGTAGATCAAATGAGAAACATTATTTGATAAGTGTCATTCTATTTAAATCAAATTTGATTAGTAGAAAGACTCTCCAAATGTGAGGAGATGCATTAGTCCAAATCTGCGTGTGCACTGCCTTGATTTCTTTCCAAGCTTATCTCCATGTATAAATTTTAGAAAAATCCATCTCATATATTGAGATGTGTGCAAGAGGATGGAGGGTGATGTGGACTACCACATGCTTCTTAAAATCAAAGTAGAAAGACTCTTCTGCTTCTCATCACACCAAGACACACATGCTTGCTCCCTTTTGCACACCAAGAGTCCAATCAAGCTTGGACTCTTGGTTAGGATGCCCTACAAGGCAATGTGGCCCTTTCTAAAGCAGCCACACCTTGATCCAAATCTAAATTAGCTTATAACTTAATTTGGTTTGTTCAGAAAGTAATATTCAAACTGAATCTGAGTTCAATTCAAGGAACCAGGGTTTCCACATGTGCTAGCATGCTTATCGAAAACTCTGATTGGATCCAAAATTTCAATCGACCTTGTCAAAAGGGTTTTTAGTTATTTTTTTATGTGTGTGACTCATTGGGTTTCACATCTAGCTAGCAATAAATTCAGATACAAGTTGATCTAATCTGATTAGACTCCTAATCGATTAAGATCCAAAACGAGCTAACCGAGTTCAATAATTAGAACTTTTTTCATTAGGGATCAAATTATACTCTTTAATTGATCAAATCTACAAGTCAAGATTGGTATCTAGTCATGTATCATGACTATTTAGAAATAAAATTTGATAAAAATATCAATATATCCTTCAATGGTAAGTTACCATGCAATTCAATCCTTCGATCATCTCTGCATCCCGAATATGTTCATAAGTATGGAATTATGTCAAACTCAAATACATATTCATTTAGTGATAATTTCAATGATGAAGTATTAGAAACTCTTTCTAATCTCCATCTCAATTTTGACCAAAAGATTTTTTTAAGTCATCTAGTAATGAGAATACATAGGATGCGATCTCCTCTTATTAGGAGTGATCGATTCTTTATTGATCAACTACAACCTTCATACACACTTCATCATATCCAGAACATTTGTATATATCTTAATGCTATATTTGGGTATGAACCAAAATATAGATTCATGTGCATAAGATTCTATAGTGATCTCAAGTCTAAGAATCACTTGCACAACTCTCACTTAGAGAACCATCTTTTGACATGCAGGTAAGGCTTCCATAAGATGTTCTCTGATGGTGAGTCAATTTAATAGACTCATTTTTAAATGAACACTCATATCTTTATATTAATATTCCCACACAAGTAGCTAGTGAGATCAACCATTCTCTCCATTGAGCATACATAGGATGTCCCAGTCATTTCGAAACATTGATCTTTGACTCAATGCTCCCACAATAAAAAATTTTTAAGATTAAAATTTTAAGATTTTAGATCTCACAGGTATGATCAATTCATGTCTCCTAAAATCATTATCTTAATCTTTGAAGTTCATCATAATCTTAAATTTAGTAAGATGTAGCTAAAATGATGAATCAAATAACTTATTTCATTATCAAATAAAAAATATCATTACATAAGTTGAAAGTTTACAAAGAAATATCCCATTGCATCATACATATGATTGACTTGTAGGATACTTTTCTTTCATTACCCGCACAAGGTGATGCGATCATCTCTTTATTTTATATACTGATATAAATACTTAATAAATCTGATTTAGATCTATCCCTGATATGTCAGATTAGTAAAATTTTTTGAATTTTGCTGTATCTGATTCGAACTGATCCGATGCACCATCCGATTTTTTAGTTAAAATATAAAGGTAATTGGCTTAATGTAAGTGGGAGATTGAAAAAATGATATCCTACAAGTGAATCAAAATTTATATTTTGATAGGCTGTTCTTTAATCTTCTTGACTCATGTAATGACATTTTGTAAATAAATAAAAGATATTTATGTTTCATCATATATTTCATCTTATATTTAATAAGATTATGATGAATCCTATAGATTAGGACAATAGTTTTTGGGCTGTGATGAGATCATACTTGTGAGATCTAAAATCTTAAAATTCTAATCTAAAATATTTTCAGTCATTGGATCATTGATTCATGGATCAATATTTCTAAAAAGTCTGGCACATCTGATGTATTTTGATGAAGAGGATGATTGATCTCACAGTCACTTGCATAAAATACTAATACAAGGATGTGGGTGCTTATTAAAAAATGAGTTCACTGGATTGATTCGACTTGAGAACATCTTATGAAGTTTTATTTGTCAAAAGATATTTCTCTTAGTGAGAGTTGTGCAAGTAATTCTCTGACCTGAGCTACCATAGAATCTTGTATGCATGAATCTATGTTTTGGTTCCTACTCATTCATAACTGAGTCATGTATGGGGTATTTTGGATATGGTAAATTGTGTATGAAGATTGTGAGTAGGTCAACAAAGAAATCAATTATGCCTAATAAGAGGAGATGACATCCTATTTATTCTCATCTCTAGATAACTTGGGGAAGACTTTGGCCAAAGCAGATGAAGATTAGATAGGGATTGTAATGCTTCATTAGAGTTATCACTGATTGATGAAGAATCGATATAAATATGATATTGGATTTGATATTTTTTTTATGCCCAGAGTCATATTCAGGATACAGGATGATTGTAGGATCGAATTGCAAAGTAACTCACTACTGAAGGATATTTTTGATATTTTTATTAAAATTTTATATATTTTGGGTAGACATAAAATATTACTAGATATCAATCTTATTTTGTAGTTTTGATCGAATTAAAAAGTTTAATTCGATCGTCAATTGAAAGGATTCTAATTGTTGAAATCGGATTAGCTCGATGGGACCTAAATCAATTAGATTGGATTCAAATCAAATCAAATCAACTTACATCCGGATCTATTACTGGCTAGATGTAGAACCCAATGGATCATACACAAAGAGAATTGATCAAAGATCTAATTAGATTAGATCATGTTTGCAAGATAAATATACTAGCACGTATGGCGAACCCTAGTCCCTAATTTGAATCGGATTCGAGTTTGGTTCCAGTTTTGATTCGAAGCTTGGCAATTTGGCTAACCAACTTTTTATGTGGGACATAAATTGGTTTGAGCCACTTAGAGGCAGCCAACATTGGGTGCCTCCTAGCCTTATCCATGCCAATTTGGAAGAGTCCATTCGCCTTGGACTCTATCCAAATAGGGTGCATATTATTTATCCCGTACATGGCATAATGGTGGCGTGCAGAAGGCTTAGAGTCCTTTTGTTTTGGGTTAAGACCCATGTGGCACACCAAGATATGTGCTCTCCCCCTTATCCATGCTCCAAGGAGCATTTGATCTGGTCCATGTGGCATTTGGATTGGCGTGGGGATAGTTTTGTGCGCTAAAATGCCATGTGGTGCCTCTTGGTGTGAGGCGCCCCTTTCTTGGTTTTTTTGATAGTTTTTTCATGAAGAAAATTTTGGCATGGAGTTCAGGTTATTAAGAGGTGCAGAAGAGTCTTTCTACCTCTTAAACACTCTTTTATTCATTAGAGAAAAATAAATGGCATGCATAACTACCTAGCTAACCTCTCATTGTACCCCTAGGGATTGGATAAGCTTTAAACCTTATCTAATTGGCTTTTGGTGTGGGATTTTTGCTGAGAGGTGTGAGATGGATGAGGAGGCTATTAGATTTTGAGATTTGATGCATACATATGTATTTTAAAAATTTTATTTTCTAAATACCGTAGTGGAGAATAAGATTAAAATAATTTTAATCTTAATTTTATATGCATAAAAATATAAAACCACATGATCTATTTTATATGCTGAAATTGGTATATGCTGAAATTCAGATTGTGATCAAATTATATACCTGTTTCACAATCTCTTTCTTCAAAACTGGATCTGAAAGAGAAGAGGCTCTCTCTTAGCTGCACAAGTGTCCGGCCTCTATGAGTATTCACTCGAAATCAGCCTGGAACAGTCTTCTTTAATCTAAATTTTGATTCTTTAAAATTCAGCCTGCTGAATCTGAATGAAGCCTGGATCACGATCAACACTTGATCTTTCTCTTTGATCTTCTTCTTCTCCTCTTTTCTAGAATTTTTTCTTACTATGTGCTACTACCACATGTTAGAAATCCAGGAAGAGGCACTTAAACTCCTTTGGGCATGGAACTTCTTGCAATGCGCATCCCAAGGAAGAGGTGTATAGAACATCCAAGAGGAGAGAAAGGGAGAGGAAGAGAGAACGTGGGGAGAGCCTTTGGTATGAGAGGCTGCTGATTTTGATGCTCTAAAATCTTAGTAGAGGTCTCTTTAAATAGGCATAAGGATTGAATCCTATTCAATCTCATAATATAAGTCTTACTTGCATTAGGGTCCCTATTAACTTAAGTTATCCAACTTATATTAGGAAGCCCATTAGGCGCCAACAATTGGAGCCCTTGCATCCATAATTAGACATCCCAAAATACACCTAAGAGATGCCCCATATGAAAATAAAAGGCTCTCTAATCAATGGATATGCCCAAATTGATCAAATCAAGGTGGCGCCCCATAATAACTATCAAAGAGATTCATAAGAGACTTACACCCTTAATTTATATAATCTATAACCTTAGACACCCAATAATTAAAGTCTCATGAATCTTATTTATGTAGATTATTAGCAGGTATTAAGTTAGAATTAACTTATCAAATAAGTAATCCTAACGGAAAGAGAAATTGGATCCAATCATGTGCTAGCAAGGTTACCATGAATCCATTGGATTTCTCTAAACCCAATTGACACTTCATAAGCTCAATTACTTATTTCAGACCTAATTTCTTTGTTGTGTGACCTCACGGTTCAATTCTATCTGATAGTGAGACATACAATGATCTCTATCATCGTATCATTGAAACTCTTTTCAATGAATCGGAATAATTCCACTCTAACTCAACAAAGATTGTTGATCCAGAACAATCTTAGTGAGCTCTCACAATCTACTAGTGACACATAGCAGTATGTAGTGGCAACCCAGTAGAACTAAAATCAATCTCTAGTGTAGTTAACATGTGATTCAGTCCTTTTATCATGAGTCCCGACTAGATGGCAGGTCATAGATAAATCATCAAATCTCAACATCAGTCATATGATAGATTCAATCAACTTAAGTCTATATGTGATTCTATGAAAACTCTTTTTCATCAATCACATTGCTATAGCCATAGACTTAAGGACTCAACCTCTTAAATTTCATAAGACTACTCCCTTTTGCTAGGATCGATAGATCTCATCTTGATGCACATCCCACTCCTACAGTGGACCAACTGTCACCAACATCCACTACAAGGACTCCTTGAGACCCATGTTGATGTGTCAGTCAAACTTCAGCAGCCTCACTACGAGCAGTAGTGTCATCTCAAGTCAAAAGATCAGTCATACAACTACAGCATCGAGAAAGTCACTAACGAGTGAGCAGACATCTATGTGATTTCTCGTGTTGGTCAAGTTCAGAGTCTTTACATTGCAGACTCGAGATCCATCTGTCTGAAAAAACGATCCATGCACTAGTCTATTCGGATCAATCATCATTCTCATGATGATCCTATGATCAGGAGCAATTTAAGAATCAACCATCAATGACATATGCCTCAAATTCTCAACTCTTTGAGAATATGTGTCATAATCTTGTTAATCCCATAGATGATTCATGGACACATAGACATGAATAGTAATATAACTGTCCAATAAGTTTAAAATCCTATCTTAGAGATATGAAATGTATCAGCCAAGATTGACTTTTAGGGCATACATCCAACAATCTCTCACTTACACTAAAGCCAATCTGCCATGTACCAAGCCCTATCTTCACAAGACAGGCTATAGTCTTAGGCTAGCCAAGTGACTTACCAATAGATCATCCACATACATGTAGAGTTTGCTCTCTGTACCTCAATATATTTCTACTCGAGATAGTCGCATATTTTGCTGTTCTATGTGCTTGGATATCTGGTGAGACCTAGGCTCCTTAGCAAGGGCTATGGTACCATTATCTTTACAGTATAATGTCACAGCATCTGATGGTATGACAATTAATTTTGCAACTAACAATACAATCAGAATGCATCCTACATATTTACAGTGTACTCAGCTTCCATTGATCGATTATTTGGAATCCTTCCAAGATATCAACATATGAATATATCCATGATGTAGACATTCTATCATCAACATCAAATATAAAGTCTGAATTGGTGTATCCTCCCACTCGTAGCTTTGATCCTCCTTCGAACATGTCCTCAGTGTGGGAAAATTCATGCAGGGTAAAATGGTAATTTTAAATTTTTTTCAAAATCATGATTTTACAGCAAAAAATATTAATTAATCTAATTAATTAACATAAATTTACCCTATACTAGATCTAAATATGATATATAGCATGCATGCATTTAAATTTGAAATTCGAATTTGAACAATAAACACTTTATTGTAATGTGTTCAAAACACAATACCTTTGTGCGGGTAGTAGATCACCGCAATCCGATCACCATTGGAAGAGTCTGATCATCGGATATAGCCACACAGTGTGTCTGACCTCTGTGGATCATCCACACGAAGCTCCCGATCTGATCGACTCCTCACGAGTGCTAGCTCGTTGTAGAGCCTTTTGACGGTCGATGCTGATCGAACTCCTTCGATCGATGTCTGTCGATTTTTAGATACTTTGGATCATCAACAGACGTTTGAGAGGATGTTGAAGATTCTCTGAGATTTTGTGGGCTCACGACACTCGTAGCTCACTTTCTCACTTCTCGAACCCCAGGCTAAAACTCTAGGAAACTCACCGAAAACCTTGCACCCAGTTTTCTTTCTTTTCTTTCTTTTTCTCTTGGAAGGATATGGACTTCCTTCTCACGCACAAGACTTCTCACACCCCAGAATTTTTCTTCAAAAATCTTCTTCTTGCACGCCCCACTCTTCTCCTCCTTTTATAACAACGTCAAACGTCTTATCCAAAAGAAAGGATAAAGATGAGTAATTACACATTTGAATTCAAATCAAATTTTGAATTCAAATGGACACCAACTCATCCCTTATCCACTAAAGGTATGAGGCATGGCTTAAATTGTGCATGAAGTGATTTCAAGACAAACTTTTCTTATGCAACAATGGGGCGTAAAAAAAGGGATAAGGCATAAAGATTGATTGCCCATTCAAATTCAAACTTTATTTTGAATTTAAATGGCCAACCAATCATCCTTATCCATTCATATGGCACATTAAAGTGGGGTGTGGAGAGGGCTTGGTGTGAGAAAAAAATTTATGAGAAATTCTTTCTCATGAATTCAAATGGGTGCAATGGAAGTGAGGTGGCGCATGGAGATTGGGTCAAGGTGGTTTAATTATTTAAACCAACCTAATTGAACCAAATAAGTTAGGTCCAATTAGACTAATTTAAATCGAACTTAATTAAGCTTAATTAGGCTCAATAAAATCTTAATCAAATCAGGAATTGACTAAGCCCAACCCCTGATCAAATCAGGGACCAAACCATCTTGACGATTAGGTCAACTTTTAACCTAATCGGGTCAAACCCAACTGAATCCAATTCAAATGGACTTGATCCAAAATAATTACTCAATCAAATTGAATTAATTAGCGATCAAATTATTAATTAAACCTCTCATAAATACTGAGTCCAAATTCGATGGGCAATCGGGCATCAGAATTCATCGATATGTAACCCTGATTGAAAAGTCCCAACTAGTGGGACTCTTGACCCCGGTACCCATAATGTGTGGAACTCGTGATCAGAGAATCTTGATTCTCGATCACTGAGTCCCAAACATGTAGGATTCTACATCAGTCATCAGATCAGATAGGAACCTCTAATGTGTGTGACCCCGCAGGTTCGAACATAAGCCGGTAGCACAGGAACCAATTCCTGTACTAATCGAAGTGACCATCTAGCAATGGTACCCGACGTCCGGATAGGTCGAGAGTCGCAATCGCAACACTCAGAACCTACATGAATATGGTTACTGTATAATTCATCCTTTTGACCCCTGTGTTTAGGACGACTCAGGGTTAAACTGTCAACCCTGATCAGATCATCTGAATCGTGCTCAACTCAAATAGTCCTGTGACTCCTCACAAGGACTACCCTGGCCAAGTTTTGCTAAATTGAAATACGACTGTACACAGCTCCTAAACTGGAGTGGTCAATCCCATCTTGACACACACTCTGACAAGTCAAGTACTTGACTACACCCAGCAGTCTTCCGTCACTAATTAAAAATTCAGGTAGTCCAGTGCCTAAGTGCAGTGAGTTGCTTGCAAGTCACCGTGGCGGTCTCAGATCGGAGGGATATTTATACCCATATTCTATCGAAGCAAATTTTGACAGCAGAAATAGCTCCAAAGTCGATCACGTTCAGTGCAGATGTACTCTTACATCTCACCTGTATGCCATACCAGTGTCTCCACACTCATTGGTTAAGAGGACAACCAACCTATATGGCACACAACGACCTATGCTTGATAAATGTTGTCGTCCTTGGTAACAACGTATCATTTGATCACGAACAGATTTAAGGACTAAATGACAAATCCTCCTTTGTCGAGTCTAAATAGTCCTAAGGACTTCACCACAACATAGGAGTTCATTAGAAGATGAAACATTTTATGATGAAAAATACCAAAATAATTTTTATTTATTTATAATTTATATATAAATACAAAAATGAGCACAACCATCAACAGGCTGACGATTGACTTTGGGATACTATTCCCAACAATCTCCCACTTGGTCTAAAGCCAATCGGTGCAGTATCTAATACCCATCTTCGACTTGTAGTTGTCGAACTCCTTCACCCCAATGGCTTTAGTGAATGGGTCAGTCAGGTTCTCTTTTCCGTCGATCTTCTGAAGATCGATGTCACCTCGATCCATAATTTTTCGGATGAGATGGTAGCGGCGCAGAATATGCTTCGTCTGCTGGTGTTCCTTTGGTTCCTTCGCCTAAGTAATGGCTCCAGAGCTGTCACAGTAGAGCAGAACTGGATCAACAAGGGAGGGTGCTACTCCGAGCTCGATGATGAATTTCCTCAGCCACACCACTTCTTTGGTAGCATCTGATGCGGCGACATACTCTGCCTTGCAAACTGAATCAGCCACTATGTGCTGCTTGAAACTTTTCCAGCAGATAGCCCCACCATTAAGGGTAAAAATAAATCCCGACACACTTTTGCTGTCATCGTGATCAGACTGGAAACTAGAGTCTGTAAATCCTATAAATCTCAAGTCTGATTCACCATAAACAAGCCACTGGTCCTTAGTATTTCTTAAATACTTCAGGATGGTTTTAACAACCTTCTAGTGATTCTCCTTTGGATCAGATTGGTATCTACTCACTACCCCTAGTGAGTATGCCACATCTGGTTGTGTACATGTCATGGCGTACATGATAGATCCCACTGCTGAAGCATATGAAATCCTACCCATACGCTCTCTCTCTTGAGGTGTTGTTGGACAATCCCTCTTTGAGAGAGAAATTCCATGGCCTATCAGAAGATATCCTTTCTTGAAATTCTCCATGCTGAACCTCTTCAGCATAGTATCAATGTACGTAGACTGAGATAAACCAAGCAATCTTTTAGACCTATCCCTGTAGATCCTCATCCCTAGGATGTAGGAAGCTTCTCCCAGATCTTTCATGGAGAACTGTGATGACAGCCAAATCTTTATTCCCTGTAATGTAGGGACATCATTCCCGATTAAGAGAATGTCATCCACATACAATACAAGAAATACTACTATTGGACCATTAGTCCACTTATAAATGCATGGCTCCTCTCCATTCTTAACGAAGCCATACGTCTTGATTGTCTTATCAAAACGTATGTTCTAACTCCGTGATGCCTGCTTAAGTCCATAAATGGACCTCTGTAGCCTGCACACCTTAGACTCATCTGTGGATGTGAATCCTTCAGGTTGTATCATATACACCTCTTCATCCAGCTCTCCATTTAGGAAAGCTGTCTTCACATCCATCTGTCAGATTTCATAGTCCAGATGGGCAGCTATCGCAAGCATAATCCGAATGAATTTGAGCATTGCCACAGGAGAAAATGTCTCGTCATAGTCTATACCATAACATTGACGATATCCCTTGGCAACCAGATGGGCTTTATAGGTTTCCACCTTTCCGTCTATACCTCTCTTCCTCTTGAAGATCCACTTACACCCTATGGATTTTACTCCTTCGGGTGGGTCAACCAATGTCCACACATCGTTGACCTTCATGGACTCCATTTCAGATTTCATGGCCTCCAACCATTTCTCAGAGTCGGGTCTCTGCATTGCATCCATGTAGGTGATCGGATCCTTATCGTTTTCATCAAGTTCGATAGGATCGCCGTCTTGGACCAAGAAACCATAGTATCTGTCCGATTGACGTGGTACTCTACCAGATCGTCTTAAGGGTGCTTGAACAATGGGCTCCGGATCTGATCTAACCAAATCTGGTTCAGGTTCAGCAACTTGTGTCGGTTTTTCCACCTGCCGAACTTCGTCAAGTTTGATCTTAGAGGCAACAGTCCCTTCATCAAGGAACTCCTTTTCCAAAAAGATTGTCTTAAGGCTGACAAACACTTTTTGCTCATTAGCTAGGTAGAAGTAATACCCTTTGATCTCTTTTGGGTATCCTATAAAATTACACTTGTCAGACCTAGGTCCAAGCTTGTCCGTAATTAAACGTTTAACATAAGCCAGACACCCCCAAACCCTAAGGTGCGAGAGTACTGGCTTACGTCCTATCCATATCTCATATGGCATTTTAGTTATAGACTTACTCGAAACTCTATTTAGAAGGTAACAAGCCGATTCGAGTGTATTTCCCCAGAGGGAGATCGACAGACCAACAAACCCCATCATAGATCGAACCATGTCCAACAAGGTCCGATTCCTCCTTTTAGATACACCATTATGTTGTGGTGTTTCAGGAGGAGTCCACTGAGAGAGAATCCCATTCCCCCAAGATATGTCAGAAAATCATTGGAAAGGTATTCACCTCCTCGATCAGATCGAAGAGTTTTAATATACTTTTCAGTTTATTTTTCTACCTCATTTCGGAATAGTTTGAACATTTCAAACGACTCCAATTTATGCTTCATTAAATAGACATACCCATACCTCGATAGGTCGTCTGTGAAGGTTATGAAGTAGAAATATCTACCTCTTGCACTTGAGCTCATGGGTCCACATACATCAGAATGTACCAAACCCAAGAGTTCACTGGCTCACTCACCTTTTTCAGTAAAAGGTGATTTGGTCATTTTACCAAAAAGACAGGACTCACAGGTTGGAAGTGATTCACAATCACCTACTTCAAGAATTTCTTCTTGAGCCAACCTGTTTATCCTGTTCTTATTGATATGACCTAGTCTACAGTGCCAAAGGTAGACTTCTGATACATGATCTATTCTAGGGTATTTACCGAAGGTTTGAACCACATTAACAGGTTATGATAGAAAGTAAATTTCATTATTAAGTTGTCCAACAAACATTGTAACACCATTCAAAATGATATTGCAAAAGTTTCTTTTTATTAAAAATTAATAACCGTTCATGGTCAAAAGGCCTACAGAAATAATATTTAATAAAAAGCTTGGACAATAGTGATATTCACTCAGAATTATATTTCGAGAATTGATTACAAGGTTCATGATTCCTAATGCTAGAACTGAAACTTTGCTTCCATCTCCAACGTTTAGGAATCTATCACCTTCATCAAATCTCCTACTAACCTGCAGACCCTGCATCAAATTGCAAATATGATAAGGGCTTCCAGTATCCAATACCCAGGCAGTAGTATCATAAATGAAAAAGTTGCAAGGTGTTATCATATAAGTATCTTGCTTCTTCTTCGGCCTGTTCGAATCCAGGGAGGCAATGTATAGAGGACAGTTTCTCTTCTAGTGCCCCTGCTTCTTGCAAAAGAAGCACTCCGCCTGGCTCTGATCGGGCTTGCGTTCTTTGGTCTGACCCTGTGCAGATGTCCCAGCATGTAGCTGCACCTTCTTATTCTTCTTCTTCTTGTTCTTCTTCTTCCCTTTCTTAAAGGGTCGACGACCAGAAGAAGACCCTCCCACTACATTCACCGACTCCTTATGGAGCTGGTGATCCTTCTCAAAGTTCTGCAGCAACCCCAACAAGCTGTGGTAGTTCATTGTAGGCTTTGTCATCCGAAAATGAGTAAGGAAGGGGAGGAAGGACTTGGATAATGAATTAAGGATCGCATCCTTACTGAGCTGCTAGTGCAAGGGAAAGCCCAGTTTACTTAGGCGCTCAATCATTTCGATCATGTACAGTACATGATCAGTGACTGAGGCTCCATCCCTCATCCGACATTGAAAATGGCACAACTAGTTTTGTGCCTTTCAACATCGTCAGACGTGCCAAAGGAGTCGTTCAACATTTGAAGCATCTCCTGTGGCTGGGCGTTCTCGAACCTGCGGCTGAACTCATCATTCATTGCCACCAGCATAATGCACCGAACGGTGGTGCGGTCATTGAGCTATTTCTGATAAGTGTCTCATACCGTCCCTCTAACATTCGAGGCTGGCTCCTTAGGTGCCGGATCCGTTACTACATAAAGGATCCGCTCATGCTCAAGGACGATTTTTAATTTTCGATACCAGCTATCGAAATTAGGTCCCATGAGCTTGTCATTATCTAATAATGACCGGAGGGACAGGGTAGTGGCCATAGCTGCATAAAGAAAAACCAGACCTCTATTAATACATAAATTATAAATACTAAAGACTTGGACTTTAGTCTAAAGTTTCTCCCAGTATTTTTACGAACTGGTAGCCTCAACCTCCAATTCGAGGAATTACTTTAATTCCTTAGTGGGTACTAGAATCCACACAGACTACACATGAGCCCAACTTTGGTTGGTCAACCCATGTGCATCTATGGGTAGGTTCATAACCAGTTGTTTCTCTAAACAACTTCTAGTAATTGATTTTGCCCCAGAACCTAATCAGTAGGTTTTGGCCTCCACTGAAAAGATCTGGTTAGGTCCAACCATTAACATGATTTGATTTGATGAATCAGACCAATAAATGATCAGGCCCGACTTTGGCCGGCCAACCTGATCACCATCAGAAAGACTCAAACCAAATTATCATATTATAAATGATAATTCCATTAGTCAATAAGCACCAGGCCTTTGGGCCTCCAATGATTATTAAACTAATGGACTCATTATCACTCACTTAATGGGAGGCTATGACTTAGTTATTAATATAACTTAATCATTTTTAGGGACCTAATATTTTTTTTTTTTGAAGATTTTATTAAAGGATAGATGAAAAAAAAAATCCAGCCAGTTTCAATCCTCCCACTGACTTCACCAAGTCAAATTAAAAAGAATTTAATTAAAGCTGGCATTAGGAGCACCTAAATCAGTCAAACTGATTTACCTAATGACATGGGTGAGCCCTAATCACCAAGTGATCTAATCAAAATCTAATTCACCAGGTTGGCCAGGTAAGTGAGATCAGTGGTGGGGATAAGCCATTAACTCATCAGAGACAAATCACTGCGAGTAGCTCCCGCTTAAAAACCACTAGTCAAATTGCCAAACTTATCTTAGACACCAACCAGTTCATTAGTTTTAATTTGATTAACTTAGTAAATAGGGTTCCACCACGTAGCCATGAATTAAGTCCATCTTGGTCTAGTTAAAGACATGGACCCATTCAACTACAACTATTGGAGTTGAGTCTAGAGTATCCTTGACCTAATCTAATTCAACTTTTGATTAAATTTGACCAATTACTCTAATTTAGTCCATTTCTTTAAGCTAACCTTAGGTCTAACCCAATTATGGATCTAATCCATCTAACCCATTGACCCACAAGTTTATGCAATTGTCTTAGGTCTTAATTCATAATTCTAGACTACTAGACAACACTTAATTCTTTTAATTAAGTATTTGGGCTGATGGCCAGGGTTTGGTATTTCGAAAATAATTTTTAAATTTAAAAGTTTTATTTTTTGTTCATCAAATATGTTGACTCATTTCATAAATAGATCAGCACATTTCATAATAGCAATCCTATTGCTAATTACATAACAGAAAATAACTCAATCAAAATAAATCATGAATATTCCTTTAGATCTAATCTAACACATTCATGATAAATTTTATAATTGAACCTTTACAATTAATTCTTTCGCTGCTTCATCTGTATGGGATAAATTGCAGCGGCACCCCTACCACCATAGGAGACCCCATCGAATGGAAGGAGAGGGCCTTTAAACCCTACTTTTCTCCTATGACCGGACGGCCATGGCAACCAACCCAATTCGATTACTTGCTACTTGGATCAAGTATATCTAAATATACCAATTTTAAAATTTAAATTTCAAATTTAAAAATTTGAATTTCAAATTTCAAACAAATTTCAAATTTCAAATTTTTGAATTTTAAATTTTGAATTTTAAATTTTGAATTTCAAATTTTGAATTTCAAATTTGAATTTTAAATTTTGAATTTCAAATTTGAAATTTCAACCAAATTTCAAATTTTAAATTTTGAATTTCAAATTTTTGAATTTTGAATTTTGAATTTTAAATTTCAAAATTTAAATTTTAAATTTTAAATTTCAAATTTTGAATTTAAATTTTTGAATTTTGAACAACTTTCAAAATTCAAATTTTAAAATTTTGAATTTAAATTTCAAATTTAAATTTTTAGATTAAATTTAATCTACGCATGCAAATATATATATCATATCTAAGAACCGCTCTGATACCATTTGTGGAGAAATTCAGTGCAGGGGTAAAATGATAATTTTAAAACTTTTTCAAAATCATGATTTTATAGTAGAAAAATATTAATTAATCTAATTAATTAATATAAATTTATCCTACACTAGGATCTAAATATGATATATAGCATACATGTATTTAAATTTGAAATTCGAATTTGAACAATAAACACTTTATTGTAATGTGTTCAGAACACAATACCTTTGTGCGGGTAGTAGATCACCGCAATCTGATCACTGTCGGGAGAGTCTGATCGTCAGATGCAGTCACACAGCATGTCTGACCTCTGCAGATCATCCACACGAAGCTCCCGATCTGATCGACTCCTCATGAGTGCTAGCTCGTTGTAGAGCCCTTTGACGGTCGATGCTGATCGAACTTCTTCGATCGATGTCTGTCGATTCTTTGGATGCTCCGGATCGTCAACAGACATACTTGAGAGGATGTTGAAGATCTCTCTAAGATTTTGTGGGCTCACAACACTCGTAGCTCATTTTCTCACTTCCCGAACCCCAGCTAAAACTCTTGGAAACTCACCGAAAACTTTGCACCCACTTTTCTTTCTTTTCTTTCTTTTTCTCTTGGAAGGATATGGACTTCCTTCTCACGCACAAGACTTCTCACGCCCCAGAATTTTTCTCCAAAAATCTTCTTCTTGCACGCCCCACTCTTCTCCTCCTTTTATAACAACGTCAAACGTCTTATCCAAAAGAAAGGATAAAGATGAGTAATTAACATTTGAATTCAAATCAAATTTTGAATTCAAATGGACATCAACTCATCCCTTATCCACTAAAGGCGTGAGGCATGGCTTAAATTATGCATGGATTGATTTCATTAGAAACTTTTCTCATGTAATAAATGGGGCATAAAAAAAGGGATAAGGCGCAAAGATTGATTGCCCATTCAAATTCAAACTTTATTTTGAATTTGAATGGCCAACCAATCATCCTTATCCATTCATATGGCACATTAAAGTGGGGCTGGAGAGGGCTTGGCATGAAGAAAAAATTCATGAGAAGTTCCTTCTCATGAATTCAAATGGGTGCAATGGAAGTGAGGTGGCGCATGGAGATTGGGTCAAGGTGGTTTAATTATTTAAACCAACCTAATGAACCAAATAAGTTAGGTCCAATTAGACTAATTTAAATCTAACTTAATTAGACTTAATTAGCTCAATAAAATCCTAATCAAATCAAAAATTGACTAAGCCCAACCCTTGATCAAATCAGGGACCAAACCATCTTGATGATTAGGTCAACTCTTAACCTAATCGGGTCAAACCCAACTGAATCTAATTCAATTGGACTTGATCCAAAAATAATTACTCAATCAAATTGAGTTAATTAGTGATCAAATCACTAATTAAACCTCTCATAAATACTGATCCAAATCTGATGGGCAATCGGGCATCAGAATTCATCGATATGTAACCCTGATCGAAAAGTCCCAACTAGTGGGACTCTTGACCCCGGTACCCATAATGTGTGGAACTCATGATCATAGAATCCTGATTCTCGATCACTGAGTTCCAAACATGTAAGATTCTACATCAGTCATCAGATCAGATAGGAATCTCTAATGTGTGTAACCCTACAGGTTCGAACCTAAGCCGGTAGCACAGGAACCAATTCTGTACTAATCGAAGTAACCATCTAGCAATGGTACCCGACGTCCGGATAGGTCGAAGAGTCACAATCGCAATACTCAGAACCTACATGAATATGGTTACTGTATAATTCATCCTTTTGACTCCTGTGTTTAGGATGACTCAGGGTTAAACTGTCAATCCTGATCAGATCATCCGAATTGTGCTCAACTCAAACAGTCCTGTGACTCCTCACAAGGACTACCCTTACCAAGATTTTGCTAAATTGAAACACGACTGTACACAGCTCCTAAACTAGAGTGGTCAATCCTATCTTGACACACGCATCGATAAGTCAAGTACTTGACTACACCCAGCAGCCTTCCGTCACTGAATTAAAAATTCAGGTAGTCCAATGCCTAAGTGTAGTGAGTTGCTTGCAAGTCACCATGGCAGTCTCAGATTGGAGAGATATTTATACCCATATTCCATCGGAGCAAATCTTGACAGCAGAAATAGCTCCAGAGTCGGTCACGTTCAGTGCAGATGTACCCTTACATCTCACCTGTATGCCATACCAGTGTCTCCACACTCATTGGTTAAGAGAACAACCAACCTATATGGCACACAACGACCTATACTTGATAAACATTGTCGTCCTTGGTAACAACGTATCATTTGATCGCGAACAGATTTAAGGACTAAACGACAAATCCTCCTTTGTCGAGTCTAAATAGTCTTAAGGACTTCACCACAATATAGGAGTTCATTAGAAGATGAAACATTTTGTGATGAAAAATGCCAAAATAATTTTTATTTATTTATAATTTATGTATAAATACAAAAATGGACACAACCGTCAACAGGCTGACAATTGGCTTTGGGATACTATTTCCAATACTCAGTTCTTCTTAAGAGCTTAAGGATGTTTTCATAGCAATCCTGTGCTCACAGCCTGGATACAACTGATATCTACTTATGACAATCATGGTATAATTAGTTCAAGTGCTTTATGACATATGACTATGTCCGAGAGAGTAGCAGTCCCCTCTTTGAAATTTCTATGCTGAACATTTTCAGCATTCGATCTCTATACTTTATCTGTGAAAATACAAGCATCCAATTACATCTATCTCTATAGACTTCAAAAGATCTCTACTCAGGAAAGCTATTTCATATCTTTTCTTGGAGTCGATGTCTCACATCGTCTCGTTGTAGGTTCTGGAATCATCTCTATGTTCCCTATCTCCCATGAGAAATGATTTTCTCTACATCTTCTGTTAAGCATACTCAAGTACCTTTCGAGAGGATTGGAGATCCTACTATGTGTATGAGATGGAAGAAGAATACACATCTATTGGCTCATGATTAATATGTTCTTAAGGTCCCAAAGCTCCCTACTCTTCAGAGACACTCTCTTAGAGCTTAACTTTTCTCCCACTGCTTCATCTTGGTTAAACGGTTTTTCAAGAAGATATCATTGAGTCATAATCACATTGTAATCCCATCAGAAAGTAATATCCCAAACTCTTTTAGAAGAGCTTTATAGATCTATCCTCTAACATATCCACCTGCTGTCCTAGACACAGGCTGGACATCTTTGAATCTCAAAATAATCAAGATTTAGTTCTCACCATGTCATATCTTATTTGGTATGGTAGGAATAGATTTAGAGAAAACTCAATTTCATAGAAATAAAATATGTCCCTAAAGAAATATAAAAAAAATAAAAAATTTATTATGGACTAGATCATATCTTATATAGTCCCATGACTCTTCTTATCTCATTGAGCTGAGATTTACTAAGAGGGGTCCAATATGAAATAATACTATTTTATGAGATAATCAAGAAATTTCTTTCAATGATATTGCATCCTCAATCCGATCGAAGTACCTTTAAAAATTTTTCGATTTATTTCTCTACCTACATCTAAATTTTTTGAATCTTTCAAAAATTTCAGATTTGTATCTCATATATAAAGTAGAGACAACTCCTTGGTTAGCTTATCACATAGGCTACACACATCAAATATGTACAAGGATAAGTATCTCGATGGTCCTTTTCCTCTTATCTCATAAAAGTGGCTTGGTCATATTTTCTTAAAGAGATGATGTACAAACTAGATTTGACTTAACGGTCAATGAGCCCAAGCCCATATTTTTTTAGTTTGTTAATCACTTCTTCTTCAATATGACTTAGCTATAGATTTACATATACTTTAAATTTTATCTCAATTTTAGATCTCTCAGATCTAATGGCATTCACTGATTGCTCAATTAAGTCACATATACATCAACATGCAAATAATAGAGACTGTCTCTAAGAACTAAATCCAAATGATGATCATAAAGGACAGATACCTATGGCCACGACAGCAATTGTTGTCCTATAGCTAATTTAAGGGTTACTTCCTCAGCCCTCTACCTTTCTATCGACTCTACACTAGAGTCTGTAGCTCAACTAGGAGAAGAAAAAATTGTAAGGACAGTATTGAGCAATTTCGACATACCTACTCTAGGTGTGTATTTATTTCTTTAGGCTCTTCAGGTATTTACCTCTGAACTCTTTCAAGGTTCCTTTATTATCAATATTTTGACCAATTCAGATAAAGTGCCATGATGTCTTTTATATATTAGTTTACCATAAACTATCCATATAAACTAATCAGGGATCGTAGGATCAAATCCATAAGCAATTCCTTATGCATAGTCATGTCGAATCTTTTAAGCTCTTTAATGTCCTCGATCATTATCAAATAACGATCATAGACTGATTACCCATCATGCATTACAGCACTGTGTGACTCTGATCACCTTATAATACTTGTGGATAAATCAACATGTCGTTGGCAGTGTACATATACTCATGCATAGCACCTATCTTTATTGTCATTGTCCATCCACTCATCAAGTATAGCTCGTTGACAATGAGTTGGACAGGTTGTTAACATTAGAATAACCCGATAAAGAATATTATTTAATTTTTTAAAATTAAAAATAATTTTTAAGTTTGTAAGCCAGTCTATGTACTCAATTTTGGTTAATCGATTGATATCTAGGATTCAAGTTAAGGGTTGGAAGCTGACACAATAAACAGCAGAGAGCAAAGATTTTAATTAAATATTTGTATTTATTTTATAATTTTACTCTAAGAATTTTTAGATGCAAAAAGGGACTCTCACTATTTTATCAGAACTTCACACTCTCTAGGTGGAGAAATGAAAATTCTAACATGATAATTAAATTTCTAGTAGGTGCTGCGGTCCCACCGATGTCGTGCACCTCATTTAATAGTTATTGGTAATATGAATAAATACCGATGCGTGGACAACTCTTTGCCTAAATGCTTCTCTCAGTATATTGTAGCCACTTGGTCTCTAAGTCATGTGGGCTCACCTAATAGTTATTGCTCACACTTCTTAGTTAAGTCAGATCCATCGTTCACAAGTAGGTGTAAAACCGTCATTGAGTCCTTCACCTAATAGTTATTGGATCCAACCCCATCTTTATCCCGCGGCAACTCTTTGATAATAGAATGGTTGTGTGTTTCTGATGCAACTGAACCACTGTGACCAACCGAGAACAATCAACATTGGTAGCACACCCGCACACTACAATGGTGGAAGACCTTGGACTTAATATTTTATAGAGAGATTTGGGTTTAGGTCTCATCTAATCAATCATCACATGACTGATGTAATTGGCATGGGCTAAATCAAACTAACAAGCAACCATATTTCTGACTCAATCTTTCAAATTGATCAGGTAAGTGGAGATTAGTGGGGGTCCCCCCATTACTCTCTTTAGACACCAATAAGTTGGCTAGATAAGTGAACAAAATTAATTAAATAATCATCTTTCAATTACTTATCTTAGACATCAATTAGACAATTAAACTGAATTAGTTGGCTCAAGTGAATCGGGCTCAAATCAATAAGCCAAATTAGGTCCTTAGGTTAATCAACTCTACATATGGAACTCAATCGATTTGATCAATAATAATTGTATGATCATTCACTTAATTGATCTAACTCAATTCAATACTTAACTCAGTTTAACCAATTACTTAATCGAATTAGAGCCATATGTCCCAAATCAAAAATCTTAGATGTAATCCTTTTACATGACCTAATTTTTGATTTTTTCATGACCAAAACCCTCATACACAAGCATAAATTTCATATTCTAAAATCATATTTCAGATCTAAATACTTTACATGAAAGTAAGTATTAAAATATAAAAATAATTTTAATTTCTAATATATAAATATATGTTACATATATACATGTAAAATTAGATCTTAAACAAAATTTCAGATTTAAACATGATATCATATATCTCATATACTAATCATAGATCAGATTAAAGCTAAATTTATGATCTAAATATACAATCATATATCATATATATGAATCAAAATTCAAATTATAAAAAAATTTAGATTTCATGCATGTATCTATTTCATATGAACTAGAATTCTTTCTAAATCAATTTTCAGATCTATGTATGCATCAACATATCAACTATATATTCTAGAATTAAATCTAAAATTAAATTTTAGATTTGAAGATCTATCCATACATTTCATGTATAAAAAAAAATTAATTTTCAATTTTTTTCAAAAATATGTATATTAAAATTCAGCATATGTAAACCCATGGCTCTAATACTACTGTTGGATTTTGGGGTTTGATGCATACATATATATTTTAAAAATTTTATTTTCTAAATACTGTAGTAGAGAATAAGATTAAAATAATTTTAATCTTAATTTTGTATACATAAAAATATAAAACCACATGATCTATTTTATATGCTGAAATTGATATATGCTGAAATTCAGATTGTGATCAAATCACATACTTGTTTTGCAATTTCTTTCTTCAAAATTGGATCTAAAAGAGAAGAGGCTCTCTCTTAGCCATCCAAGTATCTAATCTCTATGAGTATCTACTTAGGATCAGTTTGGAACAGTCCTCTTTAATCTGAATTTTGGTTCTCTAAAATTCAGCTTGCTGAATTTGAAAGAAGCCTGGATCGCGATCAACACTTGATCTTTCTTTTTGATCTTCTTCTTCTCCTCTTTTCTATAATTTTTCCTTGCTATGTGCTACTACCAGATGTTAGAAACTAATAAAAAAGAGGCACCCAAACTCTTTTGGACATGAAACTCCTTGGGATGCGCATCCCAAGGAAGGGGTGTATAAAACACCTAAGAGGAGAGAAAGAGAGAGGAAGAGAGGGTGTAGGGAGAGCCTTTGGGTATGAGGGACTGCTGGTTTTGATGCTCTAAGGACCTTAGGGGAGGTCCCTTTAAATAGGCATAAGGATTGAATTCTATTCAATCTCATAATACAAGTCCTACTTACATTAGGATTCCTATTAACTTAAGTTATCCAACTTACATTAGGAAGCCTATTAGGCGCCAACAATTGGAGCCCTTGCATCCATAATTAGATATCTCAAAATATACTCAAGAGATGCCCCATATAAAAATAAAAGGCTCTCTAATCAATGGACACGTCCAAATTGATCAAATCAAGGTGGTGCCCCAAAATAACTATCAAGGAGATTCATAAGGGACTTGCACCCTTAATTTATATGATCCATAACCTTAGACACTCAATAATTGAAGTCTCATGAATTTTATTCATGTAGGTTATTAGCAGGTAATTAAGTTAGAATTAACTTATCAAATAAGTAATCCCAACGGAAAGAGAAATTGGATCCAATCATGTGCTAGCAAGGTTACCATGGACCCAATAGATTTTTCTAAACCCAATTGATACTTCATAAGCTCAATTACTTATTTCAAGCTTAATCTCTTTGTTGTGTGACCTCATAGGTTCAATTCTATTTGGTAGTGAGACATACAATGATCTCTATCATCGTATCATTGAAACTCTTTTCAATGGATCAGAATAATTTTACTCTAAATAAAGATTGTCGATCCAGAACAACTTTAGTAAACTCTCACAATCTACTAGTGACACCTAGCAGTATGTAGTGGCAACCTAATAGAATTGAAATGAACCTTTAGGTATAGTTAATGTGTGATTCAGTCTCTCTATCATGAGTCACGACTAGATGGCAGGTCATGGATAAATTGTCAAACCTCAACATCGGTCATATGATAGATTCAATCAGTTTAAGTCCATATGTGATTCTATAAAACTTTTTTTCTATCAATCATACTGCTATGGCTATAGACTTAATAACTCAGCCTCTTAAATTCTATAGGACTACTCCCTTCTGCTAGGATTGATAGATCCCATCTTTATGTACATCCCACTGAACTATCGCCAACATCCACTACAAGAGCTCTTTGAGATCCATGTTGATGTGTCAATCAAACTCCAGCAGCATCACTGCGAGCAGTAGTGTCATCTCAGGATAAAGGACCAGTCATACAACTGCAGCATCGAGAAAGTCACTAACGAGTGAGCAGACATCCATATGACTTCTCGTGTTGGTCACGCTCAGTACTAGTTGTTCTCTAATAACCACATGCACTCTCACTCCAGTGTCTCTATACTGCAAACTTGAGATCCATCTGTCCGAAAGAAATGATCCGTGCATTAGTTTATCCGGATCAATCACCATCCCCATGATGATCCTATGATCATGAGTAATTTAGGGATCAACCATCAATGACATATGCCTCAAATTCTCAACTCTTTGATAATATGTATCATCATCTTGTTAATCCCTTGGATGATTCATGGACATATAGACATGAATGGTAATATAACTACCCAATAAGTACAAAATTATGTCCTAAAGATATGAAATGTGTTAGTCAAGATTGGCTTCTAGGGTATACATCCAACAGAGACGTGAGATCATTTGAATGGGTATGAGATGAAGGGGACTTGTGACTCCATGCTACCTATAAATAGGTAGCGCATGCTCAGGGTTTTCATCCAACTCATTCGATATCTTCTTTCTTACCATTCTCCTTATTGTCTAATTAGTCTCTTCCTTTTCTTGTTAGGACAAGTCCAAAATAGTAAAGACAAGTTTGATTTTAGGACAAGGGTCAAGAAAGAGAATTAAGAAAGATAAAAAGATAAGAAAGGTAGAGAAAGGAAAGGCTAGGAGGAAAGGAAGGAAAGGCTAGGGGTTGTGTTGCCCCAAAAGAATTCTTTAAGAAAGAATTCAATGGGAGGAACCAATTAAGGAGCAAGAGTCTTGATCAAGACTCTGTGTAGATCATCATTGGAGGGCGAATACTTGGGCATCCGGTGAAAGCTCTGTCGAAATTTTGGATATAACGATGCAGGTATTCTTCTATATCTTTATGTTATGCATATTTATGTATATGATTATTAATCATTAAGGAGGTTCTGGATTAAAATTTGATGGTTTAGATTTTTATAGAAAAAAATTTTAAAATTCATGCTTCCATTGTGCCATCATAACCCTACAGATCTCACATGGCCAATTGGCACTCCTCATCAATGGATAAGTTGAGCGGAGGCCAAGGATGATGATGAAGAGGCTAATCCTCTGAAAATCTCACATGGCCAATTGGCGCTCCTTATCTACAGATGAGTTGAGCGAAGGTTGAGGATGACGATGAAGGGGCTAATCTTTTGGGGATCCTACATGACCAATTGTGTTAGATGTTTGCTATAGAAATCAATCAGGCTAACATATATGTATTTCTATGATATAAAATTATACTTGATTTAATTATTCATTAATAAAGTTGGCATCATTTTTCATTCTTATTTTATATATCCTTAAATCATCTAAAGAATTAATAAGATGATGATATATATTCTCAAGAGTTGAGAATTTAAGGCATGCGCCATTGATGATTAATTTCTGAATTATTCTTGATCGATAGATCATCATGGAGATGATGATTGATCCAATAAGATTAGTGCATGGATCGTTTTTTTTGGGATAGATAAGTCTCAAGTCAATAGTGTAGGGACACTGGAACGAGAGTACAGATGGTTGTTATAGAATAATGGTATGAAGCATGATCAATACAGAAAGTCACTTGGATATCTACTCACTCATCAATGACTTTCTTGATGCTATAGTAGTGTAGATAGTTCTTTGACTTGCAGTATCTCGATTACTCATAATGGAATTGTTGTAGTTTGATTGCACAAACACTTGGTCTCCTAGCCATATGGGTCCCTGCAGTATATGTTGGCTGCAGTAGGTTCATTGTAGGAGTAGTGTGCATACTTAGATAAGATCCATCGATCTTAATTGTCAAGGAGTAATCCTATGTGATTTATGAAGCTGAGCTCTTAAGGCAGTGGCCATGGCAATATGAATAATGAAAAAGGATTTCCATTAGGTTTCACAATATGAACTCGAGCGAATTAAATCTTACATAAGACAGATGATGGAGTTTGACGAGTTGTTTATACATCCATTTTGTCGGAACTCACGATAGAGGAACTGAATCATATGTTAAGTATACCTAGAGGTTCAATTATCTTCCATTCTACTGGATTACAACTATATGCTGCTAGGCACTACTGATGAATTATGAGATCTATGAGAATTAATTGATGGTCAATAATTCTTATTGGATGAGTTTGAATTATTAAAATTCATTGAAAAAAAATTCAATAATTCTATGATGGATATCATGGTACATCTCATTATCAAATAAAACAGAACCTATAAGATCACATACAAATGGGGTTTGACTGATCAAATAAGTTGAATTGTGATCCAATTATCAATATGATTGATGATTAGGATCAATTTATAAAGATTACAAGAAAGAGGATTTGCTAAAGGTTAGTAAGGAGGACCTAATGGCAATTGTTACTATGATTATTTGATTTGATCAAATGGCTGGATTTTAATCCTAATCAACTTAAATCAAATTTAATTGGACTTGGTCTAATTCTAATTGATTTATGCTAGTCCAAATGGGACTTGGACCTAGTTTTAATTGGATTAGGATTTGACTCAATTTCAAATCATATAAGGATTTGGTTTTGGCCTAAACCAAGTCAAAATTGGATTAGATTGCATGGAATCCCATAAGACTGGGACTCTCCCTCCTTCTCATGCGCCACTTGTGCACCAAATATTGTTCACGCAATTTTTGCACGAAGAGAAGAGAGAAAATAGGAGAAGGGGGCGCCAAAGAGTTTTGACACCCAGAGTGTCTCTCTCCTATCCCTCTTATCTCTTTCTTTTTTAAGAATTCAAATGGGATTCAAATTCAAATGAAGAAGAGATTGGGGCATGAAGATTGGCATGGAGAAGGGAAGGGCATGTGCAAATTGGCATGAGAAAGGGAGGGGCACATCCAATAGTTTGCGCCCCTGAGATTCTCTCTCCTCTATCTATCCACCTAATCTAATTCAAGTTTGAATTTGATTCAAACTCTAAATTTGAATTTGATTTAAAATTTAAATGAGGATTAGGGTGGATGAAATATTGTTTAAAGAGAAAGGGGTGTCGGTGTCGCATGGATTATCATAACATGTGGAGCCCCCTTTTTCACCCCCTTCCTCTTTCTCATGCAAAAGAGATTTGCAACAAAGGTGTTGCTGCTTATCTCCTCCTCTTCCTATCACCTTCCTCAACATTTTCTTGAGAAGAGAAGAGAAAAGAAGAAGAAGAAGATTTTGACTTTGAAAGAGAGAAATCTGCAAAAGGAGCTTGCACCTCAGTGATTTTGGATTCTTCTGATCAAGATCAATCCTGTGTGGAAACCTATAGAGACCAAATGTTTATGCAGTTCTGAGGAATCTTAGAGACATCCACATTTTTCAGATTGTGGTGAAAAACTATCCATGCAAAGGTGAAGATCGGATCTTCTTGTTTGCTATTTTTTTTTACATATTAATCTCTCGTATGAAAGATCATGTTATATGTTTCAAAGATGAGATCTATTGCATGCATGTTTGATTAAAAGCATTTCAATCTGATTTACTTTTCACTGTAATGTTTTAAAATTCTGTATGCATCGAAACATGGTATAATAATAGTGGTATCAAAGCAAGGTTAATATACATGAGATTAGGAATGCAGATCTAAAAATCTGAAATTACTATTTTTCTTAGATCTAAAAATTGATGGTTAAATTTAACATCATTTTGATATAAGGTTACCTTGGCATAATGGTGGAATCCGTTATGCTACAAAGGTTGTCCTAGAACGATGATTGAATATCATTTGATGAAGTGCTAATCAAAAATTTTTAGATCTAATTTTTATTTTGTAAATGAGATGTATGTAGTTAAATTTAACATCATTCTGATATAAAATTATCTTGACATAATAGTGAAATATGTTATGCTGCAAAGGTTATCCTAGAATGATGATTGAATATCATTTGATGATGTGCTAATCAAAAATTTTCAGATCTGATTTTTATTTTATACATGATGTATGTGGTGATAGTCATTGATAGACACTTTTAGATTAGTGTTCTGATCTGTGATGTGGCATTGTTGTTAGAAAAACCTTCGGGACAACTCCTGTACCAGATATGGATCACCTTTGCATAGACTTGGATGTTAATCCAAAACAAAGAAGATCGAAGAAAGCGAAAGCAAAATAATGACGGGTAGCAACCCTAAGAGATGTTAGGATTTGGCATTGGAACCGGAGAGAGATTTAGAGAGAAAAGATCAATTGTATTCCACTCTTCAATGAAATCCTAATACAACCTATGTGTATATATACATAGTGTTAGAAAATATATCTTAAAGTCAATCGTCAGTCTGTTGACAGTTGTGCTATTTGATATAATTATATATGAATTAATAAAATATTTATTTGATAATTTTCATCATAAACTTGTACATCTTCTATATCGAACTTCTGTGTTATGATGAAAGTCCTTAGGACTATTTTAAATCAATAAAGGAGGATTTATCATTTAGTCTTAAATGAGTTTGCGACCAAATGATATGCTATCACTAGGACAATAGACATATCAAGTGTAGGTCATTGTGTGCCATATAGGTTGGTTGTCCTCTTAACCAAGGAGTATGGAGATACTAGTATGGCATGTAGGTGAAATGTAGGAGTATATTTCACTGAACGTGACCAACTCTGGAGCACTCTGTTGTCAAGAGTAACTCCGAAGGGATATAGGTATAAGTATCCCTCCGATCTGAGATCATCACGGTGACTTACAAACAACTCGCTGTGCTTTGGTGTCAGACTACCTAAATTTTTATTTCAAGATCGAAAGACTTCTGGGCACAGTCAAGTACTTGTGAAGTCGGTGCATGAGTCAAGATGGAATTGACCGCTCTAAGAGATTGGAGAGAATGCTTTGTGTTTCAATTTAATAAGACCTTGGCTAGGGTAATTCTTATGAGGAGTCACAGAATTTATCAGGTTGAGACACATAATGGATGTACCATTAAGAGTTGACAGTTTAAACTCTAAGTCATCCTAGCATCAAAGGTCAAAAAGATGAATTATACGGTAACTATATTCAAATAGGTTCTTGAGTATTGTTTTGCATACATTCGGTCTATCTGGATGTCGGGTACCATTGCTAGATGGTTACTCTGATTGGTACAAGAATCAATTTCTGTACTATCAGTTTAGGTTTAAATCTATGGGGTCACACATATTAGAAGTTTCTCTCCGATCATATGGCTAATCTGAAGAGTCTCAATCAATGGAGACTCTGGTGAAGAGTCTCACTGGACGGGGACTCTGCAAAAGAGTCCCACTAGACTTGGACTCTATCATTAATGGAAGATTAATTAGTGATTAGATCACTAATTATCTTAATTTGATTGAGCATTAAAGTCTGAATGAGGTCTGATTGAATTTGATTCAATCAAGTCAAGTCTGATTAGGTTATGAGATAACCTAATCGGTAAGGAAGAAATGATCCTGATTTGATCAGATCTATAACTTAATTAATTTATTAATATTGGTGCAAAATTCTCCGACGTCAGAGAAGCTAGAGTCGAGAGGATCGCATCCGCCATCGGGACTGCAAGGAAGTCTAAACCGGAGTTGGGGGTGCTCCGACAAGACCTCCGACGCTCAAGTCCGTACTCCACCTCAACAAAAATGGAGCATTCAAATAAGATTTTAATAGAGTTTCGAGATATAGTTTAGATCTTAGAGAAGAATGTATCTGGGAGTCCTTTTTATAGACGGAGAGCGTAACTGATTGACAGTGACATCTGTAACTGCCTGGTAGTGGACCGTTCGAGGCCACACGGAGTTTGTTACAGAGAGTAGTGGCGTCAGGGGGCCGTTCAGGGCCACGTGGAGTTTGTTATGGAGAGTGGAGTGATGTCCGTTATCGCGACTCGTCAGAGAGTGGAGGGGCCACATGGAATCTGTTACAGAGAGTGGAGTGGGGTAGTGGCCATTGTTGTGACTTGCCAGAGAGTTCGGGTCTGACGGCTGAAGCTCGGCTGGGACATCTGATGGAGGGAATGGCTCTTTATCTCAGCAATCCAAGAGAAGCTCGGATGTTTTCGAGGTTGCTGATGAGTCTAGATTGCCAGAGAAGTTCGTCTGAGATTTGCCTGATGTGGAAGCTCGTCTGAAGATTGTCCGTCGGAGAGGTCCAGTTTCATGAGGAATCCGATAGGGGGTCATCCGACAGTGAAATTCAGATGGCGTTGTGGAGGTTTGTCCGCTGGAGGAGTCTTGAGGATACTGTGGAAGGTCGAACGTTGAAAGAGTCCAGATTCAATTTGACTATAGAAGTTCGAATGGAGTCCGATTTTGTAGGAGTCTGAAAGGAGGCCACTTATTGTAGAAGCTCGGATGAAGACCAGTTGTCGTGGAAGCTCGGATGGAGACTTCTTATTGTAGAAGCTTGGATGAAGACCGGCTACCATGGAAGCTAGGATGGAGACTTTTATTATAGAAGTCCTGCTGCTAGAGAAGCTCGTCATTGATGAAGTCCAAAAGAAGTTCGGAATAGAAATCCGGCTGGTGGAGCCCGTTGTTGTAGAAATTCATCTGGAATCTATCTGCTGTAGAAGTTCGGCTGGGATCCGGCTCTCGTAAGAGTTCGGATAAATTCGGAAGGTGATCGACCACCGTAGAAATTGGATGGAGTCTGGTTGCTGTAGAAGTCCTGCTGTTGAGAAGCTCGACATTGACGAAGTCTGGAAGAAGTTCGGAGTAAAGTTGTTCGTGGTCGGAAGAAGTCTGGAAGAGATTCGAAGAATAGTTGATCACTGTAGAAAATCGACTGATAGTGAAGTTCAGAAAGTGTTTGGAGTAGCCCGGTAGATGAATAGAGGAGCTCATTATCGGAGAAGTCCGGATGATATTATGGAAGCTCAGACGATCGAGGGAGTTCAGAAAGACACCACACAAGGTCGGAAGCCGGAAGAGCCCTGGAAGGGTCGGCCTTTTACGAACTTCGGCTGGGGGTATTTTATACCCAACAATTAATTTGATCAAGTTTAATTGAGATTATAGGAGTCTAATTAGATTAGATTCATCATATTTTATTTGGATTTAATTGAATTAGGTTTGAAAGAAATCCAATTGGTTAAACCCTAGAGTCCCAAATAAATAGGATTCTATCCCTTGCGCCACCTAAATTGTATCATGCCTTTTCTCACCACAAAAAATTAGTTTATATATGAGAAAATTAAAAAATAATATTTTTTTTATCGTCCATTAAGGATAGAAATTGGTTGGTTTTGATTTGAATTCAAATTAGTTTGAATTTCAACTTAAAACCTTATCCATATCCTTCCACACGTTGGCTACTTTTGAAGGGGTCTATTGTGTGTGACAAAAAGAGGTCTTCCCAATTGATTTTCATACCCAATTTTTTTTTATAAGTTCTCTTTAAGTTAGATAAGGGTGAGAAATAGTTGGAGTCAAATTGAAATTCAAAAGAGTTTGAAGTGTAATAAAATCCAGCCCTTATCCTGTTTTATCAGGTTTGTGCGACAACCATAATTAGGCCATAATTTTGTGTGCCAAATGATAGAAACTCTTTATCGTGAGAAACCAAAGTGAAAGAGGGTCAAAAACTCTATTTATGGATATGAGTATTTGATGGTTTTCCTTCCTTTTTGGTATGAATAAAAGAGGAGATCGTTCTCCTCTTGGGTGAGAGACCTAGAACTGTTCTAATTTTTTGGGTGAGGAAAAAATCAAAGAGAAGAGAGTTTTCATCTGATTTTGCTCCACCATCCAGCATCCTCCTCTAATCCATATTTGATATCAAAAAAGTTCAAAGTGATCGATGAAGGAGATCAAGTCAGATTTGTCATCAGAAGCCGACTGTGCGAGCTAGCACTCCCACGGAGGGCTGATCGGTTCGAGGGCTTCGTGTGGACCATCCGTAAAGGTCGGATGCTTGTGCGGCTGTGAGCAACCAGAGAAGACTTCTATATCTACATTTTTAATTATGGAGTTTGACTACCCATGCTTAGATATTGGGTTCGGACCCTAGAAGTGGTAGATTAGATCTATTACTAATTAATGCTGTCTTTTGAGTTCACATGCTTGTCATTTTAGATTCAGATTTTTATGTATATAAATTTATGTCATAGATCTATTTGTTGAAGTTTTAAGATCAGATCTTATATATATATATTTATACATTAAATAGTTTAATCTAATATTCTTTCACTAAAATTTTTGAAATACGTGCATGAAACCCCTACGCATCCCAACAGTGGTATCAGAGCCACGGTTTGATATGATATGATATTATATGCATGTAGATCTATATTTTAATTTGGATTAGATCTGATATATGATATTTAGATCTAAAATTAGTGATAGATCTGATCGCATAAACTGATATAAGTTTGTCCTGCTATAAGATTTATCCCTTACAGTGCAAAGGTTGTCCTAGTTTGCACTGATCTTTATAAAATCTGATTTTAATTTAAAATATATGATTTTTATTTATGATAATTATTATCTAATTTTGATTTGATCAAAATATAATAATCTAATCTAAAATAATTTAGAATAGATCTAAATTATTTAGATTAGATGATCTGAGTAGCGAAGTAATCGGATTGGGTTTGTCATCAGACCATCCGGTCATAGGAGGTAATAGAGATTAGATCTCTCTTTTTTCTATTCCATTGGATCCTTTTATGATATGTAGGGGTACCATTATGACTATATCTCATGAAGATGAATGTGAAAAAAAAATTTACTTTTCTAAAAAATTCTAAGATTATGTATATGATATATTATACAAAAGGTTGTTGTATCTAATATTTGCAAATAAAATCTAGAATCATGAACATGTTTAGAATAGTTCTAAAATAATTTATGATTAATTTTATTACTATTTATGTAAAATTATTTTGATATAAAATTAATACAATTATTGTAGTTCGCTTGTTGAGTCGACTTAATATTATTTGGATCGACTCAGGATCCTGATTAGTTAGCTCAATTTCTATTGAGCTGACTCAATATAATAGATTGAAAATTATAATTAATAGTTCATCATCGATGAGTCAACTAAGTCTCAAAACTTAGTCGACCCATTGTGATGAGAAGGTTCAATCCAAGGGTGAGCCGATTCAAGTTTAGGATCTAAATAATTATGCATAAAATTAATTATAAAAATATTTTATAAAATTTAAAATTATTTTCAAATACCAAACTTCTACCCACAGCCTCAAACTTAATTAAGAATTAAGTTGAACAAATTAGATCTAGAATTATTAATTAAAGATCTAATGTCATTCGCATAATACGTGGGTGATGGATTTCTGGGTTAGCTTAATCAGGTCCTCCTAAATGTGTTAGACCTAGGGTTAGAATCAAAGATAAAATGGACTAAAAAGATAAATTAGATTTAATCAAGATTTCTCTAGAGTCAATACGATAGTTGTAGTTGGTCAAGTCCATGTCTTTGATTAGACCCAAATGGACTTTGATCTTGAGCTCAGCGGTCGAACCCAAATCCACGAGTAGATCCGATTGAAACTGATTAACCAGTTGGTGTCTAAGATAAATTTGGCAATCTTAATCGATGGTTTTTAATTAAGAGCTACTCATATAGATTGAGTTTATGATGAGTTAATGACATATCCCTCCCACTGATCTCATTATCTAACCAATATGGTGAATTAAATTTTGATCAGATCGCTTAATGATTAGGGTTGACCCATGCTTACTAAAAAATCAATTCAACTGATTTAAGTACCCTTAATTCGACTTGTCTTTATCCTCGACATGACTTGATGAAGTCAGTGGAGGATTGATGACTTGTCAGTAGGACTGGCTTGTTTTTTAGTCCATCCTAATCTGACTTGGTGAAGTTAGTGGGAGGATTAGGATTAGCTGGTCTGTGTATTTAATTCTATTAAATTGTGTTAATCAAATTCTATAAATTATTAATTCCATAAAATGAGTTAGTTATGATGATAACTAAATCATAGCCTCCTATTAAGGTGAGTGGTAATGGGTCCATTATTTTTAATTGACATTGCAGACGCCATTCGTCTGGTGTTTCTCTGAATGATAGAATTATTATTCATCATATGATGACTCTGTTGTACTATCTGATGAATGATTAGGTTGGTCGAGCCATACTCAGATTTGATTAATCATTAGTTAGAATCACTGGTAGGATCATGTTAATGGTTGGACCTAACCAGGATTTTCAATGGAGGTCCATCGCTTACTGAAATAAAATCTGGGGTAAAATTAATTACTAAAAATTATTTAAAAAAATAATTGGTTGTGAACCTACCCGTAGATGCATATGGGTTGGGCGAGCCATACTCGGGCCTGTATGCAGTCTGTGTGGATTCTAGTACCCGCTAAAGAATTAAGATAATTTTTTGAATTAGAGATAGAGGCTATCAATTCATATAAAATAGTAGGAGAATCTTTAGACTAAAATCCATGTCTTTAGGCTCGATTAATTCATATACTAATTAGATCTTGTTTTCTTTTCTTTTTAGAAATGGCTAGTAATTTGTCACTCCACTCACTGTTTGATAGTGATGAGCTTATTGGATCCAACTTCGATAGCCAGTATCAGAAGTTGAATATTGGTCTTGAGCCCAATCTGGCTAAAAAGTTTAGGACTGAATCAAGTCAAGCAGACAATGACCCAAATATGCTAAAGAGAAATGAGCAATTAGTTGCTGATCAAGCTGCTTATATGATAATACCTTGTAATTTTTCTATATATGATACTACTACCTGGATATTGGATACCGAAAGTTCAGTTCACATATGCAATTTGTTGCAAGGACTTCAAGTTAGTAAAAAATTTGAGAACGACGAGAGATTTCTAAATGTAGGAGATGGAAGTCAAGTTCCAATCCGAGCTTTAGAAATTGTCGAGCTTGTTTTCAAATCTAATAGTATCATTTTAAGTGATTGTCACGATTGTCCATCTTTCTTGATGAATATTGTTGGGTATAAAATACCCCCCGAGTCGAAGTTCGTGCCAGGAGTGACCCTCCAGGGGTTCTACCGACGTCCGACCTTCGGCGACATCTTTCGAACCTCTCCGACGGCTGAGCCTCCGCAACGTTCCCAAGTTCTGCCGACGGATAAACTGCCACCAGTGTAGGCCAGATTCTCCACGACGGGCGGACTCCACCCAAGTTTCGACAGTGGTCGACCACCTTCTAGTCTTCATCCAGACTCCTACGGGAGCCGAACTTCGTCTCCAACTTCAGCCGCAGGTAGACTTCATCCGGACTCCTACGGGAGCCGGACCTCGTCCCGACTTCAACTACAGGAAGACTTCATCTGGACTCCTACGGGAGCCGGACTTCATCCCAACTTCCACCGCAGGTAGACTTCATCCGGACTCCTATGGGAGCCGGACTTCGTCCCCGACTTCAACTACAGGAAGACTCCATCCGGACTCCTACGGGAGCCAGACTTCGTCCCCGACTTCAACTGCAGGAAGACTCCATCCAGACTCCTACGGGAGCCGGACCTCGTCCCTGACTTCAACTGCAGGTAGACTTCATCTGGACTCCTACGGGAGCCGGACTTCATCCCCGACTTCAACTACAGGAAGACTCCATCCGGACTCTACGGGAGCCGGACTTCATCCCTGACTTCAACTGCAGAAAGACTCCATCCAGACTCCTACGGGAGCCAGACCTCATCCCTGACTTCAACTGCAGGAAGACTCCATCCGACTCCTACGGAAGCCGAACCTCGTCTCCGACTTCAACTGCAGGTAGACTTTATCCGGACTCCTACGGGAGCCGGACTTCATCCCCGACTTCAACTAAGGGAAGACTTTATCCGGACTCCTACGAGAGCCGGACTTCATCCCCGACTTCAACTGCAAGAAGACTTCATCCGGACTCCTACGGGAGCCAGACTTTGTCCCCAACTTCAGCTGCAGGTAGACTTCATTCGGACTCCTACGGGAGCCGAACTTCGTCCCCGACTTCAACTGCAGGAAGACTCCATCCGGACTCCTACGGGAGCCAGACTTCATCCCCGACTTCAACTGCAGGAAGACTCCATCCGGACTCCTACGGGAGCCGGACCTCATCCCCGACTTCAACTGCAGGAAGACTCCATCCGGACTCCTACGGGAGCCAGACTTCGTCCCCAACTTCAGTCGCAGGTAGACTTCATCCGGACTCCGATGGGAGTCGGACTTCATCCCCGACTTCAACTGCAGGAAGACTCCATCCGGACTCCTACGGGAGCCGGACTTCATCCCCGACTTCAACTGCAGAAAGACTCCATCCGGACTCCTACGAGAGCCAGACCTCGTCCCCGACTTCAACTGCAGGAAGACTCCATCCGAACTCCTACGGGAGCCGGACCTCGTCCTCGACTTCAACTGCAGGAAGACTTCATCCGGACTCCTACGGGAGCCGGACTTCATCCCCGATTTCAACTGTAGGAAGACTTCATCCGGACTCCTACGGGAGCCAGACTTCGACCCCAACTTCAGCTGCAGGTATGTAGGAACCAGATCTAGGGTTTCAGGGTTAGATCTTGAAACTTTTTCAAGATCATACAGCGGAAGACTAAAATAAATCAAAATTTATTTTCTAAAACCAGAGAATCTCTAGATCTAAGATCTATTACATGATTATTACATAGCATTAAATCAAAATTAAAATATATAAATATAGCATGAACCACATGTTGATCATATCAACATGTTTCTATACCACATCTAATGTATGTATTAAACAATAGATCAGATCTATTATCTTACAAGTTAGATGCTCTAACCTCGCTGATCGGGCTTAAGGATGATGTTGCAAGCTGCACACACGTCCGGCCTCTAGGAGTCGTCCACATGAGCCCACGAATCTCGATCAGAAGTCCTGCTTCAGGAAATCAGCACAGTATGCTAGTACTGCGCTGATCCTTCTTTGATGGTTGATCAGGTGCCTCTTCTTCTTGATTTGGACTCTTCCAAAGATGGAAAGTAAAAGGAGGAGTTTCAGATCTGAGACGCTCTCAGGAAACTCAAGATGGAGGGAGGAAAGATATGAAAAAAAAAACCCTAGAAGAAGACCCTCTTCTTCTTCACATTTTTCTCTCTAGACATCCTAACTTGTGTCTTTTATATCTCCACGACCCAAAGGTTTTCTCTCTGATTTTTGGATGGAACCAAGGTCTCTCAAATCTCTATCTTCTCTTAAAATTTCATAAAGAAACTCATTTTATACAGAGAGATATGATAGAGTCCTTGTCTAGGTCAAATACCTAGTCAAGGCTTATCCAAACATGGCAAGTTAAGGGGTGCCCAACTCTTGAGCACCTTCTCCATATTTTCATGTATGGATCACAGAAAAGGGTGCACAATATGTACCCTAAAAGCCATAAAAATTCAAAAAAAAATTTGGATAAATTCGGTGCAAAATTGAAAGAGTTTTGGATTTCTAAAACTCTATCTCATAGAATTCGAAATCCAAACTTATTCCTTTTTGATTTGATCCAAACCACCTTCCATGTAAGAAAGAAGAGAGGAAACCTTTTGTGAACATGGGAGAGACCTGAGAGAGGGCTTTTGTCGCACAAAATAAGTGGAGATTGGCGTTGAATAAGAGAGAGGGCGTGGGGAAGGCTTATGTGGTGCAAGGTGGAATCCTAGTCTTACTAGGATTCTATCTTATGACTTGTTTTAATTTGGTTTCCCAAACCAAATCAAACCAAAATTAGATCAACCTAATTAAAATAGGTCTTAACCTAATTAAAAACCTAATTTAATCAGATTAAATTAGATTTAAATCTGATTTAATTTTTTAATCAAATTAGAAATTAGATTGACCCAAGTCCTAGTTGAACTAGGACTAGTTTTTCCTTGCACTTGGCTTATCCAATAAACCAATTGGACTTGATCCAATCAAGCCAAAATAAATTTAATTAAATTATATTTAATTAGACTTAATCTCAGCCATTGGCTTAATCAAATTAAGCCAATTAGCAATCGAATTGCTAATCGATCCTCCTGCAATACTTGCACTGGGTTAAATGTCAATCGTATTGATCATTTAACCCTAGAACGACTCTTAATCGTTGATCAACCATCGATCGGATCATGAACTCTAATGTGTGTGACCTCATAGGTCGAACCTAACTGGTAGTACAGAAATAAATTTTGTACCAATCGAAGTGACCATCTAGCAATGGTACCCGACGACCGGATAGGTCGAATGTGTAGAACAACATCTTAGAACCCATGCGGATATAGTTTTCATATAATTCATCCCCTTGACCAAAATGATCATAGGACACCCCAGAGTTTAACTGTCAACTCTGATAGGTTGTCCACATTGTATTTCAAAATATCAAATCCATCTAATGGATTACCCTGGCCAAGATTTTGCTAAATTGAAATACAGCGACTCATTCTTCTCCAACTCTTGGAGTGGTCAATCCATCTCGATCACACTCTGACTTCGCAAGTACTTGACTGTGCCCAGAAGCCTTCCGTCCTGAATTAGAAATTCAGTTAGTCCAGTACCAAAGCACAGTGAGTTGCTTGCAAGTCACTGAGGCGATCTCAAGTCTAAGGGACACTTATACCTATATCCCATCAGAGACATTCTCGACAGCAGAATACTCTGAGTTGGTCACGTTCAATGACGATGTATCCTTACATCTCACCTGTATGCCATACCAGTGTCTCCACACTCTTGGTTAAGAGGACAACCAACCCATATGGCCTACAGCGACCTATGCTCGATAGAAGCTGTCGTCCTTATTAACAGCCTATCATTTGGTCGTGAACAGTTTTAAGGACTAATCGATAAATCCTCTCTTTATCGAACTTAAATAGTCCTAAGGACTTCATCATAACAACGGAGTTCATTAGAAGATGAAAGCTTATGATGAAGATGCCAAATATATTTTATTTATTAACAAATCAATTACAATACTTGGTTGCTCAACCATCAATAGCTTGACAATTGACTTTTTGGGAACATTTCCAACAACTCCCACTTGTCCTAAAGCCACTCGACACAGTATCTAATACCCATCTTCGACTTGTGGTTGTCGAACTCCTTTATCGCCAGGGCTTTAGTGAAGGGGTCGCCAGGTTCTCCTTTCCGTCGATCTTCTGAAGGTCGACGTCACCTCGATCCACGATCTCTCGGACCAGGTGGAAGCGGTGCAAGATGTGCTTCGTCCGCTGATGTGCTTTGGGTTCCTTCACCTGAGCTATGGCACCAGTGCTGTGCAGTAGAGCAGGACTGGACCATCGAGGGAGGGTGCTACTCCGAGCTCGTTGATGAATTTTCTCAGCCACACAGCTTCCTTCGCGGCATCCGATGCTGCGATGTACTCCACTTCACAAACAGAGTCTGCCACAGTATGCTACTTGAAACTCTTCCAGCAGATGGCTCCACCATTCAAAGTAAAGATATAACCCGACACGCTCCTGCTGTCATCATGGTCAGATTGGAAGCTGGAGTCTGTGAACCCCACAAGTTTCAGATCTGACTCGCCATAAACCAACCATTGGTCCTTAGTATTTCTCAAATACTTAAGGATGGCTTTAACCACTTTCCAGTGATTTTCTCCAGATCAGATTGGTATCTACTCACTACTCCTAGTGAGTATGCCACATCTGATCTTGTACATGTCATGATGTACATGATAGATCCCACGACTGAAGCATATGGGACTCTACTCATACGCTCTCTCTCTTCAGGAGTTGTCGGACAATCCTTCTTAGAGAGAGAAATTCCATGGCCTATCGTAGATAGCCCTTCTTGGAATTCTCCATGCTGAACCTCTTCAGCACAGTGTCTATGTACATGACTGGGATAACCCAAGCATCCTTTTAGATCTATCCTATAGATCTTCATCCCTAGATGTAGGATGCTTCACCCAAGTCCTTCATGGAGAACTGTGATGACAACCAAACTTTTATTCCCTGTAGTGCGGGGATGTCATTCCCGATTAAGAGAATGTCATCCACGTACAAGATAAGAAATACCACAACTGGACCATTTGCCTATTTATAGATGCAGGGGTCTTCTCCATTCTTAATGAAGCCATACGTTTTGATCACCTTATCAAAACGCATGTTCCAACTCCGAGAAGCTTGCTTCAATCCATAAATGATCTTTGAAGCTTGCACATCTTGGACTCATCTGTGGATGTAAACCCCTCAGGTTGTATCATATACACCTCTTCGATCAGCTCTCCATTCAGGAAAGCTGTCTTTACATCCATCTGCCAGATCTCATAATCAGATGGGCAGCTATTGCAAGCATTATCCGAATGGATTTGAGCATTGCACAGGAGAAAATGTCTCGTCATAGTCAATACCATAATGTTGACGATACCCCTTGCGACCAGACGGGCTTTACAGGTCTCCACCTTTCCGTCTGCGCCCCTCTTCCTTTTGAAGACCCATTTACACCCAATGGGTTTAACCCCTTCAGGTGGGTCAACCAATGTCCATACATCGTTGACCTTCATGGACTCCATTTCGGATTTCATGGCTTCAAGCATTTCTCGAAATCAGGTCTCTGCATTGCATCCATATAGGTGATTGGATCCTCATTAATCTCATCAAGTTCGATGGGATCACCGTTCTAGACCAAGAAACTGTAGTATCTGTCCGACTGATGCGGTACTTTACCGGATCGCCTTAATGGTACAGGTATATTGGGCTCCAGATCTGATCTAATCATATCCGACTCAGGTTCAGCTATTGGTGTCGGTCCTTGTACCTGTTGAACTTCATCAAGTTCAACTTTAGAGGCAACGATTCCTTTTGTCTCTTTGGGGTACCCTATGAATGAGCATTTGTCAGACCTAGGTCCAAGTTTGTCTGTGACTAATCATTTGACATAGGCTGGGCACCCCCAGACCCTAAGGTGTGAAAGTGCTGGCTTACATCCCGTCCATATCTCATATGGAGTCTTAATTACAGACTTACTTGGAACCCTATTTAACAGATAACTAGCCGATTTGAGTGCATATCCCCAGAAGAATATCGGCAAGCTATAACAAAACCCATCATGGATCGGACCATGTCTAACAAAGTCCGATTCCTCCTTTCAGACACACCATTATGCTGTGGTTTCCTGAAGGAGTCCATTGGGAGAGAATCCCATTCTCTCCTAGATATGTGAGAAATTCACTAGAAAGGTATTCTCCTCCTCGATCAGATCGAAGAGTTTTAATACTCTTCCCAGTTTATTTTTCTACTTCACTTCGGAATCGTTTGAACATTTCAAATGAATCCGACTTATGTTTCATCAGATAGACATATCCATATCGGGATAGGTCATCCGTGAAAGTTATGAAGTAGAAATATCCACCTCTAGCACTAGTGCTCATGGACCCGCATACATCAGTATGTACTAGGCCCAAGAGCTCAGTAGCTCTCTCACCTTTTCCAGTAAAAGGTGACTTGGTCATTTTATCAAGAAGACAAGACTCACAGGTTGGAAGTGATTCACAATCACTGACTTCGAGATTTCCTCTTGAGTCAACCTGTTTATTCTGTTCTTGTTTATATGACCTAGCCTACAGTGCATAAGTAGATATCTGACACACTATCTGATCTAGGGTGCTTGCCAGTAGAATAGACTCTTATCAGGCTTGATCTTTTTGGTCTGGCTCTGCACTGATGTCCCAGCCTGAACTTGCACCTTCTTCACTTTCTTCTTCTTGTTCTTCTTCCCTTTCTTAAAGGGTCGAGAACCAGAAGACGAACCTCCCACTAAGTTCACCGACTCCTTATGGAGTTGGTGATCTTTCTCAAAGTTCTGAAGCAACCCCAGTAATCCGTGGTAGTTTACTTTAGGCTTTGTCATTCTATAATGAGTGAGGAATGGGAGATAAGACTTGGGCAGGAGTTTAGTATTGCATCTTTCCCAAGCTGCTCATGCAAGGGAAAGCCGAGCTTGCTCAATCTTCCATCAGCTCGATCATGTACAATACATGATCAGTGACAGAGGCACCATCCCACATTTTGGTGTTGAAGATGGCACAACTAGTCTTGTGCCTCTCCACATCATCGGGTGTGCCAAAGGCATCCTCCAACACTTGAAGCATTCCTTTGGCTGAGCGTCTCGAATCTGTGATTGAACTCGTCGCTCATAGCAGCCAGCATGATACAGCGCATCGTGGTCCGGTCACTGAGCCACTTCTGGTAAGTATCTCTGACTGTTCCACATGCATTGACAGCTGGCTCCTCAGGTGCAGGATCCATTATCACATATAGGATCCGTTCATGCTCCAGGACTATCTTCAACTTTCGGTACCAGCTACCGAAGTTGGGTCCCACCAACTTATCATTGTCTAACAATGATCGGAGCGATAGGGAAGTGGCCATATTTGCACAAAGGAGAACCATAACCTAATTAGTAATTGATTCATTAAACCTAAGGATTTGGACTTTAATCAAAAGGTTTCTCCCACTATTTTATTGAATTGGTAGCCTCTACCTCCAACTCGAGGAATTACCCTAATTCCTTAGCGGGTACTAGAATCCACTTAGACTGCACACAAGCCCAACTTTGGTTGGTCAACCCATGTACATCTAAGGGTAGGTTTATAACCAATTATTTCTCTAAATAATTTTTAGTAATTTTAATTTTGCCCCAGAAACTAATCAGTAGACTTTGGCCTCCACTATAAGGATCCGGTTAGGTCCAACCATTAACATGATCATACTTGGTGTATCTAACCAACGAATGATTAAGCCCAACTTTGGTTGGCTCACCTAACCACCATTAGAGAGACACTTCCAAGTCGTCATATGATGAGTGATAATTTCATTAGTCAACAAGCACCAGGCCTTTGGGTCTGCAATGATTATTGAGTTAATGGACTCATTATCAAACACCTTAATGGAGGCAATGACTCAGTTATCTCATAACTTTATCATTTTAAGGACCTAATAATTTTAAAAATTTAAATAATATAGAGGATGAGGTCAGATGAACCAGCTTATCATGATCCTCCCACTGGCTTCACCAAGTCAGCTTAAAGGAGACCATTAAAAGGGCTGGTCTAGGAGCACCTAAATCAGTCACACTGATTTACCTGGCTGACATGAGCCAGCTCGAATAGTCAAGTGATCTGATCAAAATATAATTTCACCAAGAGGCCAGGTAAGTTCGATCAGTGGGAGGGTCTACCAAAGCTTGCTTAGACACCATCAGAAATGGCCAGGTAAGTGGGCTCCCAATTAAAAACCATTGGTCTGGTTTACCTTAGACACCAACTGATTTAATTAGTTTCGATTAGATCAACCTAACAGTTCGTGCTAGACCGCTTAGCCAAGAATCAAGTCCATTTGGTTCTCATTAAAGATATGGACTTGACCAACTACAACTATTGAATTGATCTAGAGAATCCTTGACCTAATCTAAGACAACAATTGATTAGATTTAGTCAATTCTCTAATTAAGTCCATCTTTAATCTAACCATAGGTCTAACCCAATTAATGGACCTAATTCCCACTAACCCATTAACCCAATGTGTTATGATTTGTGTCTTAGGTTCTTCAATTCACAATCCTAGAACCTAATCAAACAACTTCTTAATTCTTAATTAAGTTTTGGGCTGAGGGTTGGGTTCGGCTTTTCAAAAAATAATTTTCATATTTGTAAAATAATTTTACAATATGATTTACCAACCATATTGCATGTTTGATTCATAATCAAGATACAAGTGAAATAAATATGAAACTACTTTAGATCTAATCTAAACAGGTTCATGTAATTGAAATAATTTCAACTTTAAAACCAATTTTCAGATTTAAACATCTTTTAAATCTAATAAATATAAATTTAATCTAGATCATATCTAACAAATTTATGATTAAAGATAGATCTACACAAACTAGGACAACCTTTGTACTGTAAGGGGTAAACCTTACAGCAGGACAACCTTGCAATTTGTGATTGATCTAAAATTTTAATTTCAGATTTAATAATCAGATTATAAATTAGATCTAATCTAAGAAATAATCTAAGCATGTATAAATAATCATGTAATTAAGAACCTAGGCTCTGATACCAATTGTAGGAACCAGATCTAGGGTTTCAGGGTTAGATCTTGAAACTTTTTCAAGATCATACAGCGGAAGATTAAAATAAATCAAAATTTATTTTCTAAAACTAGAAATCCTAGATCTAAGATCCTATTATATGATTATTAATAGCATTAAATCAAAAATTAAAATATATAAATATAGCATGAACCACATGTTGATCATATCAACATGTTTCTATACCACATCTAATGTATGTATTAAACAATAGATCAGATCTATTACCTTACAAGTTAGATGCTCTAACCTCACTGATCCAGGCTTAAGGATGATGTTGCAACCGCACACACGTCCGCCTCTAGGAGTCATCCACATGAGCCCACGAATCTCGATCAGAAGTCCTGCTTCAGGAAATCAGCACAGTATGCTAGTACTGCGCTGATCCTTCTTTGAAGGTTGATCAGGTGCCTCCTTCTTCTTGATTTAGACTCTTCAAAGATGAAAGTAAAAGGAGGAGTTTCAGATCTGAGATGCTCTCAGGAAACTCAAGATGGAGGGAGGAAAGATATGAAAACAAAAAACCCTAGAAGAAGACCCTCTTCTTCTTCACATTTTTCTCTCTAGACACCCTAACTTGCATCTTTTATATCTCCACGACCCAAAGGTCTTTCTCTCTAATTTTTGGATGTCACAAAGGTCTCTCAAATCTCTATCTTCTCTTAAAAGTTTATAAAGAAACTCATTTTATATAGAGAGATATGATAGAGTCCTTGTCTAGGTCAAATACCTAGTCAAGGCTTATCCAAACATGGCAAGTTAAGGGGCGCCCAACTCTTGAGTACCTCCTCCATATTTTCGTGCATAGATTACCAGAAAAGGTACACAATGTGTACCCTAAAAGCTACAAAAATTCTAAAAAAAAATTTGGATAAATTCGATACAAAATTGAAAGAGTTTTGGATTTCTAAAACTCTATCTCATAGAATTCGAAATCCAAACTTATTCCTTTTTGATTTGATCCAAACCACCTTCCATGTAAGAAAGAAGAGAGGAAACCTTTTGTAAATATGGGAGAGACCTGAGAGAGGGTTTTGTCACACAAAATAAGTGGAGATTGGCGTTGAATAAGAGAGAGGGCGTGGGGAAGGCTTATGTGGCGCAAGGTGGAATCCTAGTCTTACTAGGATTCTATCTTATGACTTGTTTTAATTTGGATTCCCAAACCAAATCAAACCAAAATTAGATTAACCTAATTAAAATAGGTCTTAACCCAATTAAAAATTTAATTTAATCAAATTAAATTAGATTTAAATCTGATTTAATTTTCTAATCAAATTAGAAATTAATTGACCCAAGTCCTAGTTGAACTAGGACTAGTTTTTTCTTGCACTTGGCTTATCCAATAAACCAATTGGACTTGATCCAATCAAGCCCGAAATAAATCTAATTAAATTATATTTAATTAGACTTAATCTCATCCCATTGGCTTAATCAAATTAAGCCAATTAGCAATCGAATTGCTAATCGATCCTCCTGCAATACTTGCACTGGGTTAAATGTCAATCGTATTGATCATTTAACCCTAGAATGATTCTTAATCGTTGATCAACCATCCGATCGGATCATGAACTCTAATGTGTGTGATATCATAGGTCCGAACCTAAGTCGGTAGCATAGAAACAAATTTTTATACCAATCAAAGTGACCATCTAGCAATGGTATCCGACGACCGGATAGGTCGAATGTGTAGAACAACATCCTTAGAACCCATGCGGATATAGTTTTCATATAATTCATCCTCTTGACCAAAATGATCATAGGACACCCCAGAGTTCAACTGTCAACTCTGATCAGGTTGTCCACATTATATTTCAAAATATCAAATCCATCTAATGGATTATCCTGGCCAAGGTTTTGCTAAATTGAAATACAGTACTCATTCTTCTCCAACTCTTGGAGTGGTCAATCCCATCTCAATCACACTCTGACTTCGCAAGTACTTGACTATGCCCAGAAGCCTTCCATCCCTGAATTAGAAATTCAGTTAGTCCAGTACCAAAGCACAGTGAGTTGCTTGCAAGTCACTGAGGCGATCTCACGTCTAAGGGACACTTATACCTATATCCCATCAGAGACATTCTCGACAGCAGAATACTCTGGAGTTGGTCACGTTCAATGATGATGTATCCTTACATCTCACCTGTATGTCATACCAGTGTCTCCACACTCCTTGGTTAAGAGGACAACCAACCCATATGGCCTACAGCGACCTATGCTCGATAGAAGCTGTCGTCCTTATTAACAGCCTATCATTTGGTCGTGAACAATTTTAAGGACTAATCGATAAATCCTTTCTTTATCGAACTTAAATAGTCCTAAGGACTTCATCATAACAACGGAGTTCATTAGAAGATGAAAGCTTATGATGAAGATGTCAAATATATTTTATTTATTAACAAATCAATTACAATACTTGGTTGCTCAACCATCAATAGCTTGACGATTGGCTTTTTGGGACACATTTCCCAACAAGGTAGACTTCATCTGGACTCCTACGGGAGCCGGACTTCGTCCCCGACTTCAACTGCAGGAAGACTCCATCTAGACTCCTACGGAAGTCGGACCTCGTCCCCGACTTCAACTGCAGGTAGACTTCATCCGGACTCCTACGGGAGCCGGACCTCATCCTCGACTTCAACTGTAGGTAGACTTCATCCGGACTCCTACGGGAGCCAGACTTCATCCCCGACTTCAACCGCAGGAAGACTTCATCCGGACTCCTACGGGAGCGGGACTTCGTCCCTAACTTCAACTAAGGGAAGACTTCATCTGGACTCCTATGGGAGCTGGACCTCATCTCCGACTCCAACTGCAGATAGACTTCATCCGGACTCCTACGGGAGCCAGACTCCGAGCTCCTACGGCAAGTGGTCCTCGCCTGCCGCCTTAACGCCCAAGGCACCCAACCGGATTTGCCGCATCCAAGCTCCTCTCAGACGGATAGCTAGCTACCTCTCTCCGCCAAGCACCCCAACCGAACTTCGACCGATAGGCCTGGACTCCCTGGTAGGCCGCAGTAACGGCCATGACTCTGCTCCACTTCCTACGACGGATCCCACGCGGCCCTATTACTCCCTGGCAGGCCGCAGTAACAGCCACGACTCTGCTCCACTTCCTGCGACGGATCCCGCACAGCTCCATTACTCACTGGCAGGCCGCAGTAACGGCCACGACTCTGCTCCACTTCCTGTGATGGATACCGAGCGGCTCCTCTACCCTCTGGCAAGTCGCGACAATGGACGCCGCTTCACTCCCCGCAACAGACTCCACGTGGCAGATCACGGTGATGACCACGAATCCACTCCACTACTCTTCATAACAAACTCCTCCTGGCTCCGAACGGCCCACTATCAGACGGTTACAAACGTCACTATCAGTCTATTGCACCCTTCACCTATAAAAAGGGGATCCCAGATACGTTATTCTTTAAGCTCTCATTTTCTATCTCAAAACTCTACTAAAATTTTCGTTCGAGTACTCCATTCTTGTTGAGGCAGAGAACTGACTTGAGCATCGGAGGGTCTTGTCGGAGCACCCCCACCTCCGATTTTGACTTTCCTTGCAGGTCCCGACGACGACCGTGGCTCCCTCGACTCCAGCTTCTCCGACGCAGACAGATTTTTGCACCAACAAATATAATCTCTATTGGTCTTTTGGTTAAAAATGATTATAGTTTGTCAATAAAGGATAATTATTGTGATATCATTATGAATGATGTTACAATAATACGAGGATAATTAAGAAATGGCATCTATGTATTATCATAGTCTATGAGCGTAATGTACACTCCAAATAAATGTCCAAAGTTAGATAATGTTACAGATGCCTACCTTTGACATTGCAGACTCGATCATATTAACAAAAGTAGGATAAACAGATTAGCACAAGAGGGTATCCTCAATATCAATGATTGTAAATCATTGCCGACCTATGAGTCTTGTCTTCTTTGAAAGATTACTAAGTCACCTTTTACTGAAAAAGGTGAATGAACTAGTGATGTTTTAGGTCTAATACATAGTGATGTTTGTAGACCTATGAACATTAATGCCAGAGGAGGGTATAGCTATTTCATTATGTTTATAGATGACCTATTTAGGTATGGTATGTCTACTTGATGAAACACAAGTCCGAATCGTTTGAAATGTTCAAACGATTTCGTAATGAAGTAGAAAAACAAATTGAAAAAAAGATTATGACCCTTCAGTCTGATCGAGGGGTGAATACCTTTTCAGTGAATTTCTGACATATATTGGAGAGAATGAGATTCTCTCATAATGAACTCCTTCAGGGACACCACAGCATAATGGTGTCTTAGAAAGAAGGAATTGAATCTTGTTGGACATGGTTCGGTCCATGATGGGGTTTGCAAGTCTGTCGATCTTCTTTTGGGGATACGCATTTGAGACAGTCTGTTTTGTGCTCAATAATATTTCGAGTAAGTCAGTTAGTAAAACATCATATGAGATATGGTCAGGACATAGGCCAAACCTCACTTACCTTAAAGTCTGGGGATGTCTGGCTTATGTCGAATGATTACAAACCGACAAGCTCGGATCTAGGTCCAATAAGTGTAATTTTGTAGGATACCCCAAGAAAACGAAGAGATATTACTTTTACTTTCCTGCTGAACAAAAGATATTTGTCAGTAGTAAGGCACACTTTTTGAAAAAGAAGTTTCTTAGTGAAGGAATAAATGCCTCTAAAGTCGAGCTTGATGAAGTTTGATAGGTAGAAGAACCGACACCAGTAATTGAATCTGAACCGAATTTGATAAGATCAAATTCGAAGCCCAATATACAAACATCTTTAAGGTGATCCGATAGAGTACCGCATCAGCCAGATAGATACCTAGATTTTTTGATTCGGGATGGAGATCTTGTTGAGCTCGATGAGAATAATGAGGATCTAATCACCTATATAGATGTAATACAGAGGTCCGACTCTGAATTAAAATTCGAAATATAATCCATGAAGATCAACAATGTATGGACATTGGTTGATCCACCTGAAGGGATAAAATCCATAGGGTGTAAGTGGATCTTCAAAAGGAAAAGGGATGCAGATGGAAATGTTGAGACCTATAAAATCCATCTGGTTGCCAAGGAATATCGTCAATATTATGGTATTGACTATGACGAGATGTTCTCTCCTGTGGCAATACTCAAGTCCATTCAGATTATGCTTGCAATAGCGACATACCTGGACTATGAAGTCTGGCAAATGGATGTGAAAATAACTTTTTTAAATGAAGAGTTGAATGAAAAGATGTATATGATGCAGTCTGAAGGGTTCACATCTATAGACGAGTCCAAGGTGTGCAAGCTTCAAAGATCTATTTATAGATTGAAGTAAGTATCTCAGAGTTAGAACATACGTTTTGATAAGGTGATCAGAACTTATGGCTTCGTTAAGAATAGAGAGGAATCTTGTATATATAAGTGGGCTAATAGTTCAGTAATTATATTTTTTATTTTGTATGTGGACGATATTTTCTTAATCGAAAATGATGTCCCTGCATTACATGGAATAAAAGTGTGGCTATCGTTACAATTCTTCATGAAGGATCTGAGAGAAGCAGCCTACATCCTAGAGATGAAGATCTATAGGGATAGATCTAAGAGCTGCTCAGACTCCCAATCAATGTATATAGATACATGCTGAAATGATCAGTATGGAGAATTCAAAAAAGCTATCTCCGATAGCATAAAATTTCTCTCGAAGAAGATGTCGACAACCTCAAGAAGAGAGCGTATGAGTAGAATTCATATGCTCGACAGTGGATCTATAATGTACACTATGATATGTACAAGACGAATGTGACATACTCATAGTAGTGAGTAGATACAATCAGATCCGATGAGAACTATTGGAAGGTTGCAAAAACGATCCTTAAGTATTTGAGAAATACTAAGGATCAGTGGCTTGTTTATGGAGAATCTGACTTGAAACTCATGGGATACACTAATTCTAGTTTTCAATCAGATCGTGATGATAGTAAAAGCATGTCGGGATACATCTTTACGCTAAATGGTAGAGCTGTCTGCTAGAAAAGTTCTAAGCAACACACCATAGTTGATTTTATTTGTGAGGCAGAGTACATCGCGGCATCCGATGCTGCAAAGAAAGCTGTGCAGCTGAGGAAGTTCATCTCCGAGCTTGGAGTGGTACCCTCCATCGATGGTCTAGTTTTACTTTATTGTGACAGTACTGAAGCCATAGCTCAGGCAAAGGAGCCGAAGGCACATCAGCGGACAAAGCACATTTTGTGTTGCTATCACCTTATCCGAGAGATTATGGATCATGGTGATGTCAACCTTCAAAAGATTGATGGAAAAGATAACTAGGCTGACCCATTAACTAAAGTCCTTATGGTAAAGGAGTTCGATGATCACAAAATAAAGATGGATATATGATACTGTATCGATTGGCTTTAGTACAAGTGGGAGTTATTAGAAAATGTATCTCAAAGCCAATCGTCAGTCTGTTGATGGTTGTGCTATTTGATGTAATTGTATATGAATTAATAAAATATTTATTTGATAATTTTTATCATAAGCTTGTACATCTTCTATATCGAACTTCTGTGTTATAATAAAAGTCTTTAGGACTATTTTAAATCAATAAAGGAAGATTTATCATTTAGTCCTTAAATGAGTTCATGACCAAATGACATGCTATTACTAGGACAATAGACATATCAAGTATAGGTCGTTGTGTGCCATATAGGTTGGTTGTCCTCTTAACCAAGGAGCATGGAGACGCTGTATGGTATGTAGGTGAAATGTAGGAGTATATTTCACTGAATGTGACTAACTCTGGAGCACTCTGTTGTCAAGAGTCACTCCGAAGGGATATAGGTATAAGTATCCCTCCGACCTGAGATCATCACCGTGACTTGCAAGCAACTTACTGTGCTTTGGTGCCTAACTACCTAAATTTTTAATTCAAGATCAGAAGGCTTCTGGGCACAGTCAAGTACTTGTGAAGTCGGTGCGTGAGTCAAGATGGAATTGACCACTCCAAGAGATTGGAGAGAATGCTTTGTGTTTCAATTTAATAAAACTTTGGCTAGGATAATCCTTATGAGGAGTTACAAAATTTATCAGGTTGAGATACATAATGGATGTACCATTAAGAGTTGACAGTTTAAACTCTAAGTTATCCTAGCATCAAAGGATAAAAGGATGAATTATACGGTAACTATATTCAAATAGGTTCTTGAGTATTGTTTTGCATACATTCAGCCTATTTAGACGTCGGATACCATTGCTAGATGGTTACTCTGATTGGTACAAGAATCAATTTTTATACTACCAGTTTAGGTTCAAACCTATGGGGTCACACATATTAGAAGTTTTTCTCCAATCATATGGCTAATCTGAAGAGTCCCAGTGAACGGAGACTCTGGTGAAGAGTCCCACTGGACGGGACTCTGCAAAAGAGTCCCACTAGACTTAGACTCTATCATTAATGGAGGATTAATTAGTAATTAGATCACTAATGATCTCAATTTGATTGAGCATTAAAGTCTAGATGAAGTCTGATTGAATTTGATTCAATCAAGTCAAGTCTGATTAGGTTATGAGATGACCTAATCGGTAAGGGAGAAATGATCTTAATTTGATCGATCTATGACTTAATTAATTTATTAATTTGATCAAGTTTAATTAAGATTATAGGAGTCTAATTAGATTAGATTCATCATATTTTATTTGGATCTAATTGGATTAGGTTTGAAAGAAATCCAATTGGTTAAACCCTAGAGTCCCAAATAAATAGGATTCTATCCCTTGCGCCATCTAAATTGTATCATGCCTTTTCTCACCGCATAAAATTAGTTTATACATGAGAAAATTAAAAAATAATCTTTCTTTTGTCATCCATTAAGGATAGAAATTGGTTGGTTTTGATTTGAATTCAAATTAGTTTGAATTTCAACTTAAAACCTTATCCATATCCTTCCACACGTTGGCTGCTTTTGAAGGGGTCTATTGTGTATGACAAAAGGAGGTCTTCCCAATTGATTTTCATACCCAATTTTTTTTATAAGTCCCTATTTAAGTTAGATAAGGGTGAGAAATAGTTGAAGTCAAATTGGAATTCAAAAGAGTTTGAAGTGCAATAAAATCCAGCCCTTATCCTATTTTGTCAGGTTTGTGCGACAACCATAATTAGGCCATAATTTTGTGTGCCAAATGATGGAAACTCTTTATCATGAGAAACCAAAGTGAAAGAGGGTCAAAAACACTATTTTGGAATATAAGGATTTGATGGTTTTCCTTCCTTTTTGGTATGAATAAAAGAGGAGACCATTCTCCTCTTGGGTGAGAGACCTAGAACTGTTCTAATTTTTTGGGTGAGAAAAAATCAAAGAGAAGAGAGTCTTCATCTAATTTTTCTCCACCATCTAGCATCCTCCTCTAATCCATCTTCGACATCGAAAAGGTTCAAGGTGATCGATGAAGGAGATCAAGTCAGATCTGCCATCAGAAGTCGACTGCGTGAGCTAGCACTCCCATGAAGGGTTGATCGGTCCGAGGGACTTCGTGGAGACCATCCATAGAGGTCGGATATTTTTGCAGCTGTGAGTAATTAGAAAAAACTTCTAGATCTATGTTCTCAATCATGGAGTTCGACTACCCATGCTCAGGTATTGGGTTCGGACCCTAGAAGTGGTAGATTAGATCTATTACTAATTAATGCTGTCTTTTGAGTTCACATGCTTGTCATTTTAGATTCAGATTTTTCTATATATAAATTCATATCATAGATCCATTTGTAGGAGTTTTAAGATCAAATCTTATGCATATATTTATAGATTAAATAGTATAATCTAATATTTTTTCACTAAAAAATTTTGAAATACATGCATGAAACCCCTACGCATCCTAACACATAGCCAGTAGGCCTGATAAAAAAACTCTACTGATTGAACCCAATACATGAAAGCACTCACCGAGCTCATGTACATCCATGTCTCACATGCTTTTATCTCTTGGACTTAATCTTAGTTCAAACCCTGAGTTAGCCCCCTTAAGACCTATCAAACCAGACCTTAAGATCTTAGGATCAAAATCTGATCCCAGACCCATGCAAAAATCCTGTGCAGCTTTGCCGTGCAACTGAGTCGACTAATCTGGGACTGAGTTGACTCAGACTGAGATTGAGTCGACTCATCTATGTGTCGTGCTAGATTTTTTGGACATGCTTTCTATTCTCTGTGACTTGATCGATCCAGTCTCAGTCTGAGTTATTCCAATGCCTTGAATCTGCTTTTCCTCCACAGTCTTTAGTTCGACTCTAATTTCTTGCTCCGTCTTGCATCTTCAGATATCTGGAGCCCCAACCAAGCCCCTTGAAGTCCTCATCATTTGAACTTCAAGTCTGTAGAGAGCTACACACTGTCTCCACTCTAGGACCACTCCTGTCTTAGCCCTAGGACCCAAACTGGTCCTAGTCTCTCAGAGCTAACATCCTGACTCCTCCTATGATCTCTCAAGATTTGGAAGTACCACACTAACTCCTACAATCTCCATCTTGATGCACCTAAGCCTTGACACACCTGACAATATCCTCTTGCACAATCCGACTATTGATGTGCACCCTGACAGCCCCTTGTATGGACCTCCTTACTTGAACCCATCCTCTTTAGCTGTTGAGCTCCCTTTGAGGCCTTTGGGATGACTGCCTCCACCACTGAAGACCCTGGCTTGCATCTTCACACTATTGTGTAGGATTCTGTACCATACGTTGCAACAGGAAGAAACAACAAATAAAATAAGAAACATAATCAAATACGTGGATCAGTCAAAAGGCTCACCTCCATAGAGCATGCAAGCTTCACAATGAAAAAGAAAAAAATTTACAAGAGGAGATCACACCCTCAACCCTCATATACCAATTCTTTTCTTTCAACAAGAAGCTTTCCCTCACAAAAGCTCTCTCTCTAGAAACTCCTTGAACCCCCGAAACGATCGTTGTCCGCTGCCTAACAATCTTTTTTGAAGCTCCTACTTCTGCTCTCTATTGGCGCCTCTTCAAGATCTGCTACCTGCTATCACTGTCGAACTCCCTCTACTACATCTTAGGGTTCTACCGAACATGCCATACCAATGGATTATTTCCTCTCAATTGTCCACAAGCCTTCTTATAGGCCTTGGAACCCAAACAACATCGAAATCCCACTTCTAATCGAACTTCAAAAGCTTTGCCACTGTCTGATCTTCATCGCAAACCACTCGGGCTGCTCGATCGTGCTTCTGCTGCACCCAATCACTCCCGCGAACCATCGCAGTTGCTAGATCAAAACCCACAATGCCCAAGAAGCCGTCGGATCACGCAACATGCACCCGATCCATAGAAAATCCTCATGGACCATGACAAACCACATGGAAAAGCTTCGATCCACTATGGACCGTGAGAATCTAGATGGAAAATGGGTTGTTGGTCCACGCAGCCTCCCATGGACCACTCATCCACCATGGATCAGGTGAGGAAAAAAATGGCCTGGGCCACCTTCTGCCATGCATGCGCTCGCTTGCATGCTGGGCTGCATTGGGCCGCACCTGATTGGGCCACGTGCCTGTAGACTTGGGCCCCTGTGGACTCCGTACGCTATTCGTACATCGTGCAGTCCACCCTCTGGAGTTCTTTTGCATGCAGTTTCTCCATCTGGACTTCATTTGGACTATTTTTGGGCTCGTTGGACTTCGTTCATCATCCTAGACCTCGTTCTGGACTTATCATGATCTAAATCTTAAGATATTTTTCTTAACAATCTCCATCTTGACTTGATATTTAGTATCCTCCTAACTTTGAGAGCTTCTGGATCTTCTCACCCTCATGCCCTGGGGTAAACATCTACTGATCATGGAAGGACAAACATGGGAGTCGAGTCAGGCTGCTCTATCCCATTTCCATCACATGCTGTACTTCTCTTGATCTAAGATCTGCTTGAGATAGCCTCCTGTGGCAATAAGAGCTTCACCCTATGATATTGCCTCTCATCCTCTCGAGTCTCATGTCTCGGGCCCGATCCATCTCCACTTAGAGCTCCACCTCACTTCGAACTTCTTCTGGCTCCTGAAGCTCTACCTCGCACTGGACTTTTTACTAGATAGCAATATCCTTTTATCCTTTTCTCTCCCTTCAATATCATTCTATTGTTGTGCAAAACTTTTAGGATTCCTCCATCAGTTTTCCACCTATAGCTGATCGAATCTAGTCTGCTCAGTGAGATAAGATTCCATCTGAAATTAGATATGTATCGAACCTCTCTCAATCTCCTCACTGTACCATCATGTATCCTCCAACTGACTATCCCAATACTTCTGATTGCATAGCTCAATCCATCTGACAGATGAATAGTGCCCTCACTGCTCTTCAAAAAGTCAAACAGCTCCTCTCTGCAAAATACATGATAGGTATATGTAGAATCTAAAATCTACTGCTAGAAAGAAGTAGACACCTCATCATATATCACTAAGACATCATCCTCTAACTTGCTACTGGCCGTCACTGCAGTAGCTCTCGTCTGATCTCTTCATTATGGATAATCTCTGGCTAGATATCCTAACTCATCGCATTAATAACATCTGATCTTACTCAAGTCTCTCATTCTAAATTTGGACCACTCTCGTTATGATCTTCTGTCACTCTATCTACTATCGCTTGCTCCTCTAGATATTATCAAAATTGAGCTGCCACCACCTGAGCTCGAAGCTGGGTTCTCCTTTCTGAGAACCTCATTTTAGAGAATTACTATGATGATCTCATCCATCTTGATGGTACCCTTCCTTACTAAAAGAGCAGTCACTAAGAACTTATATGAAGGAAGAAGCGATGCTAGCAAGACTAATGCCCTGATCTTCTCCTCAACTTTTTCACCAATGCTGAGGAGGTCGATGAGTATCTTCTGAAAGTGGCTGAGATGCTCCTGTACGCTCTGTCCCTCAGTCATTTACAGTTGGTAGAATTGCCTTTAGAGGAAGAGTGTTGGTGAGAGACTTCATTATATACAACTTTTTGAGCTTCGATCAGATTATCATTGGAGAACTCTCACTAAGTACATGAATCATCACATCATCTACTAGGTACAAATGGATCGTACTCACCATCTACATCTGGAGTATTGAAAATTATGTCCTAAAACCAATCATATAACGATTGAATTCTTTTTTGTATATGAATTATTGATAAATAAATAAAAGTTATTTTAGTATTATTCATCATAAAGTTATATTTTTCTTGTATAACTCTTATGTTGTGATGAAGTCCTTAGAACTATATTAGTGAAGATAAAAAGAGGATTTATCATACAGTTCTTAAACATGTTTGTGATCAAATGATACGTCATTACAGGATGATGATGTTTATCGAGTGAAGATTGTTGTGTGCCATATGGGTTGGTTGTCCTCTTAATCAAAAAGTGTGGTGACATTGGTATGACATACAGATGAGATGTAGGAGTACATCATTACTAAATAAATGACTCACCTATTGGACATTCTGTTATCAAGAGCTGCTTATGAAGCATATGGATATAAGTATCTCTCAGACCTGAGATTACCATAGTGACTTGCAAGCAACTCACTGTACTTTGATGTGGGACTATTTAAATTTCTAATGCAGTGATGGAAGGCTATTTGGTACGATCAAGTATTTGTGAAGTCTGTGTGTGGATCAAAATGGGATAGACCCTTCCAGATTATAGGAGTTGATGTATCGCTATATTTCAATTTAGTAAATCTTAGTCAAGATAATCTATGAGATGGATTTGAAAGATTGAAATACATTGTGGATGAAGTACTCTGGGTTGACAGTTAAACCTAGACCATTCTAGAGTATTCAGGATCGAAGGGATGAATTATATGTAACCATATGCATAGGTTCTAAAATATTTTTTTTGATAATTTGATCGATCTGGATATTGAAAACTATTGCTAGATAGTAGCTTCGATTAGCATAAAATCAGTTCCTGTGCTACCGGCTTAGTATTTGAACATATGGAGTCATGCACGCAAGTCAGACAACGTAAAAAAGTATTGCCTATGTTTATATATCTAATTTAAAAGTATTTGATTTAATTGAATATATAGATAACTTGATTGAGAATTAAATTATAGATCAAACAGGATTGAAGAGTTGACTATGTCCAGCTAGCACTACATATGAGGTTCAGGTTCAATCTCGGAGATGAACAGTTTCTGATCTATGATCCATAAAGCCTATGAGAGATTGAATTTAAGTATTAATTAATTTTAGATTAGATCTAAATTAATTAAAATTAATTATATTTAAAATTTTAAGTTAGACTTGATACAAAAGTCTTAAAGAATTTAAGATTAACTGCCTTTCAAAATTATTTTGAACTAGCTTCGAATTGGATCCTTTTTAGATGAAATTTTTGGAATCCTATTTACACTAGAATTTTCTCACTCTCTTGGCTGACTAGCACCTAGCATGGTGCTGGTTGTGGGCATCCCAAATGGGTGTGGGAGTGGGTGCATTATGGGCGCATATATGATGGCAGTCCTTTCTCTTGTAGGAGTCCTTTTATAAGTAGTAGACTGATTCAAAATATATTTGAATTAGGAGTCCTACACTTATTAGATCATAAGAATCATCTATAAATAGAGAGGGTCTTTACCTATAGATGCATAGAAATTAGATTGAGAGAAGAGAGAAAAAGAGAGAGAGGCGTGAGGCGTAAGGCGTGACCCTTGAGCATCCTTTTGGTGTCCCCTTGTTGCCACCCCCTCTTCCCTTGCCATGGCCCTCATCTTGGACGTCCCCTTGCTAGTGTGAGGCATCACACCTAGTAGCTCTTCTCCCTCTTTTGGTTATCTTGCAAAGGTGCTTTGATCAGAGGTTCATCCCGCTTTCCTACATTGCCTGAGTACATGCGAAGTAAAGGACTTACAGTTTCAGGCCTACGCAAAGGTTGAATCCAGATTCTGAGATTTGATCATCAATTCTACTATATTTTAGATAAAGATTTGATCCTTATTCATATAGATTTATAAAAAAATTTTAGATGCAACCTTGGTTATCTGCAAGAAATAATTTTTTTTCCTTTAATTGGTATCAGAGCTAGACTTTGATACATAGATGCATAACTGAAGTTTTCTGGATTATTTGCATATTGTATGTAATTAAAATTTTATGTTAGACACTAAATCTAATTCAAATCTATTTATATAAAATTTTTGATCTAATTTTGATTAGATTAGATGAATCTAATCAATGGTTGATTAAAGTTGTTATAAGTTTGTTATAATATAATTTTGTTATTATTGAATTTTTATTGGAATAACAATCTGATTTAAAATCTATTTTAAATTTATTTTAATATAATTTTAATATTATTATTTCAGTTATGAAGTGAGACTTATTTTATATTTGAATTGGATCCATTTTGATAGATTTTTAAAACTAAACTTTAACGAAATTCAACACCACACCAAAACATATTTAAATAAAAATTTAATCCTTATATGTTATATTTGTATCTAATTAATTTTTTATATGATATCAGATCTAAAATTGATATTTTATAATTAGTATAAGATGTGTTTCAGATCTGATATGATGTATATGATGCATCAAATCTAATTAGATTAGATGAAGAATATGATTAATAAGATCAAGGACATGTTCATGACATAAATTGTTTTGTCAAAATTGCATGTTGATGTGATTACATATGAAATTAGATTTTAGATTTTAGTAGCCTAGTACTTAAATTAATAGAATCACTTGACTGTCTGGTCATAAAAGATCGAAGAGATTAATCTCTCTCTTACCCATTCGATGGATTCTCTTATGACGTGTAGGGGTGTCATTGTGATTCGATTCATGAAAAAAAAATGAATAGATTCTTATGAATTATTTTAATCATAAATATATTTAGATTAGATCTAAAATAATTTATAATTTATTATAATAAGATAAATTTAGATATAAAATTATTTTAGAATCTGAATAGCATGTTACATAAGATATAATTGGTATGGATCTAAAAATTATCATGATGCATGAGATGTATGTATGAAGTTTAGATCATATCTATGCATGTTTAGTTATTAAATATATTATAAAAATTTATTTTCATAAATTAAAATATATGGTATGCTTCATTTGAAATCCTAGTAGAATAGTTTTACAAGCTGAAACATACGTTTCATACACTTAATTTTAAATTAAGTTTGAATGATCTAGATTTAAGAAGTGAAGATCATTAAGACACCACATATATTGATGGGCAAAGGGTTAGCTTGAATCAAGTCCTTCTAATGGGTTAGACTTAGGGTTAGAAACACATATGAATCAAGTAGAGAAATTGGTTAAATTTAATCAAGTATTAAATTAGATTAGATCAGAATTTCTCTAGATCAATCTCAATAGTTGAAATCTGATAAAGTCATATTTTTGATCTAATTATTATCTAATTTAATTGAGATAATTTATTATCTAATTAAATTAAATTGAATGGTATGAATATGTCTAACCTAACTTAGTTTGGTTGAGAACCTAATTGGATAAAATTTAAGTTCAAATGGATTTGAACCAAAGCCCATGCGCCACCTTATCTCTGTGCCCTTCATTTCTTCATGCGAGAAATATTTTTGCATGAATGTTTCTCACACCTAGAAGAGATATGTCACCTAATCTCTTATCCTCTTTGGATTAGGATAAGTTTGATTCACAATTCAAATTCAAATGGTTTGAATTTGACTTAAAACAACCTAGTTCTTATCCTTATCCTTTGCTTGTCGCCTACACCTTGGGAAGGCTGATCATTTGTATGACAAATGAGAAGAGAATTATGTGAGAAATATCTCATGCCTCAGCTCTTTTGATGCCCCTCTTGGATAAGGATCAAGTGGTTGAGTTTTGAATTCAAATTGGTTGGAATTTGAACTAAATCAAACCACCTTATCGTTATCCTATCTCCTCTCCACGCCATGATTAAAATCTCTCCATTTTGTGCAACAAAGTGAGAGATTTTTACCATGGAAATTGATTTCTAAGAGAGAGAGGGCATGAAATAGAGAGGGGGTGGGTCACTCTATGCGACAGAAAGAGGAAAACAGCTTCCTCTTTGGGCGCGAGTTCTAGGCTGGAGTTCTAGGATTTCGGCTCTAAAATTCTATGAGAAGAAAAATCAAGAGAGTCTTGTTTTATACTTCCTACACCACCACCTCCTATTGTTCCATCCTTTGATCTGGAAGAGTCTGGATGATCCAAAGGAAGGAGCACATATCAGCCATCCAGTGCCTTTCGTGCGAGCTAGCACTCCCGGTGAAGGATGATTAGATCAGGACTTTGAGCGGACATCCTATAGAGGTCGAACATGCTGTGTAACTCTTTGACATCAGAAAGAATCCATTACCATATCTATCAATAGTGATGATCATCGATCCATGCTCTGGTAAAGAATCTAATCTCTGTAGATAACATCTACTATTGATTAGTTTGCTTGTTTCAGATTCGATCTACTTGCATGATTGATATGATCAATCATACTTAAATAAGATGTTGTATTTATTCATATCATATGATCCTAATTAGATAGTTTCTAGATCAGATCTAGGGCATGCAAATACAATAAAATATTTAATCTGTAGCCTTTCACTATAATTTTTGAAAATATATGCTTTGAACTGTCGATTTTTTCTTCAAGTGATATTAGAGTCACATTTCTTATGACATGTATATTTTGCATATAATCTAATTTTAATTATTTAAATTAGATCTAAATAATTAATCTTAATTCTAAATAGTAAAGTAGTCAAATTGGGTAGATCGTCATAGCCATTCGGTCATAGGAAAAAGTAGGGTTTCATGGCCCTCTCCTCCCATTCGATCGAGTTCTCCTATAGCATGTAGGAGTTCTGCATGATTAATTTCTATGAAGATGAACAACAAAAGGAGCTCAAAATTTTTTTTAGATCTTATATATTGTATGTTAGATCTAAAATTTAATTTTAGTTGATTGTATAATAATTTATAAAAATATTTTATAAAATTTGAAACTATTTTAAAATATCAAACTCCAATCTATGTCAGCTTAAAACTTAAATGAGAATTAAGTGATCTAGATTCGAGAATCAAAGATCTAAAGCCTAATTTCTTATAAATCATCAGTTTATGGGTTAGCTCGAGTCAGGTCCATTTAATTGGGTTAGACCTGGGGCTAGCAATCATTGATAGTGGACTATATTAGTAATTGATCAAATTTAATTAATGGTTAATTCTGATTGGGTCAATTCTTCTCTTAATCAATTTTTAATAGTTGTAGTTGGTTAGAGTCCATATCTTTGATTAGACCAAGATAAACCTTGATCGTAGCTCAGTAGTCGAATCCAAGTTCATAAGTTGATCGAATTGAAACTGATTAACCAGTTGTTGTCTAAGATAAGTATGACAGTCTTGATCAGTGATCATTAATTGGGAGCTACTCGCATAGATTGAATCTATGGGAGTACCTGACATATTCGTCCCATCGATCTCACTTATCTGGCCAATGTGGTGATCATATTTTGATCAGATCACTTAATGATTAGGGTTGACCCATGCTAGCTAGAAAATTAGTATGACTGATTTAGATGCCCTTAGTTTGACTTGTCTATAGTCTCTTCATTACTTGGTGAAGTCAGTGGGAGGATTTGTGACTAGTCGGCTAGATCAGCTCATATCTAGTCTTTTTTGATCTGACTTGGTGAAGTCAGTGGAAGGATTATGATTAGCTGATCAGTCTTTTCTCTTTTCTTAATATATCTAACTAAATCCTCTAAAATTATTAGGTCTTTAAAAATTAAATAATTATGGTGATAACTAAATCATAGCCTCCCATTAAGTTGGATGATAATGGGTCCAATAGTTGAGATGATCATTGGAGGCGCCACATGCTTGGTGCTCAGCTGGCTATCAAAATTATCATTTATAATATGTTAATTTAGATGATGGTCAGATTGGTCGAGCTACACTCGGGCTGGATCATTCATTTATCAGATGCACTGAGTTCTGACATATTAATGGTTGGATCTAACTAAGACTTTCAGTGGAGATGCTACACACCTGCTGAATAGGTGCTTGAGGCAAAATTAACTGCTAGAAATTGTTTGATGAAATAATTGGTTAAGAACCTACTCATGGGTGCATAAGGGTTGGTCGAGCCACACTCGAATCCATGTGCAACCTATGAAGATTCTACTACCCGCTAAGAAATTAGTATAATTTTTCGAATTGAAGGTAGAGGCTATCAATTCGAATAAAAAAATAGAAGAATCTTTAGACTAAAGTCCATGTCTTTAGGCCTAATCAATTCATATATTAATTGGATTTTGGTTTTCTCTTTCTGTAGTTATGGCCACCACTTTGTCACTCTGATTACTATTAGATAGTGATAAATTAATGATACCCAATTTTGATAGTTGGTATCGAAAACTTAAAATATCTTAGAGTACGAACGGATCTTGTACGTGCTGACAAATCTGGTACTCGAAGAGCCAGCCCCAAATGCCCATAGTACGATCCGAAATACTTACCAAAAGTTGCTCAACGATCGAACCATGATGCATTGCATAATGCTGGTGGTTATGAATAATGAGTTTAGCTATAGATTTGAGAATGCTCAGTCATAAGACATGCTTCAAATATTGAATGAGTCCTTTGGCATGCCCGACGATGTTGAAAGGCACAAGACAAGTTGTGCCATCTTCAATGCTCGAATGAGAAAATCTTTGAAGTCAGTAATTGTGAATCACTACCAATCTGTAAGTCCTATCTACTTGAAAAATTGATCAAGTCGTCTTTTACTGAAAAAGGTGAATGAGCCAGTGAAGTTCTAGGTCTAATATATACTGATGCATGTGGATCCATGAATATGAGTGCCAAACATGGGTATTACTACTTTATTACATTTACAGAAGACCTATCGAGGTATGGGCATATCTATTTAATGACATATAAGTCTAAATCATTTGAAATATTCAAACGATTCTGTAATGAGGTAGAGAAATAAACTGAAAAGTATATTAAAACTCTTCAGTCTGACTGAGGAGGAGACTATCTCTGCAGTGAATTTTTAACATATTTAGAAGAGAATAAAATTCTCTCATAGTAGACCCCTCTTGGAACACCACAGCATCATGGTGTGTCAGAAAGAAGGAATCGAACCCTACTAAATATGGTTCGATCTATGATAGGCTTTACAAGTCTGTCGATCTTCTTTCAGGCATATGCACTTGAGTCGGCTCATTATATACTCAATAAAGTTTGGAATAAACTCGTAAGTAAAACACCACATGAGATGTGTGTTGGATGTATTCCCTAGAAGTCAATCTTGGCTGACATATTTCATATCTCTAGGACATGATTTTATACTTATTGGGCAGTTATATTACTATTCATGTCTATGTGTTCATGAATCATCCAAAGGATTAACAAGATGATGATATATATTCTCAAAGAGTTGAGAATTTGAGGCATATATCATTGATGGTTGATTTCTAAATTGCTCCTGGTCATAGGATCATCATCGTGATGGTGATTGATCTGGATAGACCAGTGCATGGATCGCTTCCTTCGGACAGATGGATCTCGAGTCTGCAGTGTAGAGACACTAGAGCGAGAGTGTAGGTGGCTATTAGAGAACAACTAGCACTGAGCGTGACCAACACGAGAAGTCACATGGATGTCTGCTCACTCGTTAGTGACTTTCTCGATGCTGCAGTTATATGACTAGTCCTCTGACTTGAGATACCACTACTGTTCGCAGTGAGGCTGCTGGAGTTTAACTGACACATCAACATGGGTCTCAAAGAGCCCTTGTAATGGATGTTGGTGACAGTTGGTCCATTGTAGGAGTGGGGTGTGCATCAAGATGGGATCTATCGATCCTAGCAGAAGAGAGTAGTCCTATGAGATTTAAGAGGCTGAGTCCTTAAGTCTATGGTCATAACAGTGTGATTGATGGAAAAAAAATTTCATAGAATCACATATGGACTTAAGCTGATTGAATCTATCATATGACCGATGTTGAGGTTTGACGATTTATTTATAACCTGCCATCTAGTCAGGACTCACAATAGAGGGATTGAATCATATGTTAACTATACCTAGAGGTTCATTTCAGTTCTATTGGGTTGCCACTATATACTGTTAGGTGTCACTAGTGGATTGTGAGAGCTCACTAGGATTCTTTTGGATCGACAATCCTTGTTGAGTTAGAGTGAAATTATTCTGACCCATTGAAAAGAGTTTCAATGATACGATAATAGAGATCATTGTATGTCTTACTATCAGATAGAATTGAATCTATGAGGGTATACAATAAAGGGATTAGGCCTGGAATAAGTAATTAAATTTATGAAGTGTCAATTGGGTTTAGAGAAATCCATTGGGTTCATGATAACCTTGCTAGCACATGGTTGGACCCAATTTCTCTTTCCTTTGAAATTACTTATTTTATAAATTAATTCTAACTTAATTACTTGCTAATAACCTACATGAATAAGATTTATGAGACTTCAATTATTGGGTGCCTAAGGTTATGGATCACATAAATTAAGGGTGCAAGTCCCTTATGAGTTTTCTTGATAGTTATTATGGGGTGCCACCTTGATTTGATCAATTTTGGCGTGTCCATTGATTAGAGGGCCTTTTATTTTCATATGAGATATCTTTTGGATATATTTTGGGGTGTCTAATTATGGGTACAAGGGCTCCAATTGTTGGTGCCTAATGGGCTTCCTAATGTAACTTGGATAACTTAAGTTAATAGGAATCCTAATGTAAGTAGGACTTATATTATGAGATTGAATTGGATTCAATCCTTATGCCTATTTAAAGAAATCTTTCCTAAGATCCCTAGAGCATCTAAACCAGTAGCTCCTCACACCCAAAGGCTCTCCCCATGCCCTCTCTTCCTCCCCTTTTCTCTTCTCTTGGGCGTTCTACACACCCTTCCCTTGGGATGCGCGACCCAAGGTGTTCCATACCTAAAGGAGTTTGGATGCCTCTTCCTTACTAATTTCTAGTATCTGATAGTAGCACATAGTAAGAAAAAACTCTAGAAAAGAGGAGAAGAAGAAGATCAAGGAGAAAGATCAAGTGTTGATCACGATCCAGGCTTCATTCAGATTCAGCAGGCTGAATTTTGAAGATTCAAAATTTAAATTATAGAGGACTATTCCAGACTGATTCTAAGTAGATACTCATAGAGGCTGGACATCTGTGTAGCTAATAGAGAGCCTCATCTCTTTCAGATCCAGATTTGAAGAAAGAGATTGCGAAACAGGTATGTGATTTGATCACAATCTAAATTTTAGCATATATCAATTTCAGCATATGAAATAGATCCATGTGGTTTTATATTTTTATGCATGCTAAATTTAGATTAAAATTATTTTAATCTTATTCTCCATTACGATATTTAAAAAATTAAATTTTGAAACACATATGCATTCTTCAAACCCCGAATTCCAACAATGGTATCAAAGCCATGGGTTTTCATACGCTGAATTTTGATATACATATTTTTGAAAAGATTTCAAAATTAATTTTTTCTTGATACATAAGATGTATGAATGGATCTTCAAATCTAAAATTTAATTTTAAATTTAATTTTAGAATATATAGTTGATATGTTGATGTATGCATAGATCTAAAAATTAATCTAGAAAGAGTTCTAGTTCATGTGAAATAGATACATGCATGAAACCTAAATTTTTTTATGATCTGAATTTTGATTCATATGTATGATATATGGTTGCATATTTAGATCATAAATTTAATTTTAATCTGATCTATGATTAGTATATGAGATATATGATATCATGTTTAGATCTAAAATTTTGTTTAAGATCTGATTTTATATGCTTATATGTGATATATGTTTGTACGTTAGAACTTAAAAATTATTTTCATATTTTAATACTTACTTTCATGCAAAGTATTTAGATCTAAAATATGATTTTAGAATCTAAAATTTATATTTGTGTATGTGAATTTTGGTCATGAAAAAATTAAAAATTAGGTCATGTAATAGGATTATATCTAAGATTTTTGATTTAGGATATATGGGTCTAATTTGATTAAGTAATTGGTTAAACTGAGTTAAGTATTGAATTGAGTTAGATCAATTAAGTGAATGATCATATAGTTATTGTTGATCAAATCGATTGAGTCCCATATGTAGAATCGATTAACCTAAGGACCTAATTTGACTTATTGATTTGAGCCCGATTTACTTGAGCTAACCAATTCTGATCAATTATCCAATTGGTGTCTAAGGTAAGTAATTGAAAGGTAGTTATTTAATTAGTTTTGTTTGCTTATCTGATCAATTTATTGGTGTCTAAAGAAAGCAACGGGGGGACCCCCACTAATCTTCACTTACCTGATCAATTTGAAAGATTGAGTCACAAATATAGTTGCTTGGTAGTTTGATTTAGCCCATGCCAATTACATCAGTCATGTGATGACTGATTAGATGAGATCTAAACTCAAATCTCTTCATAAAATATTTAGTCCAAGGTCTTCTACCATTGTAGATGTGCGGACGTATTATCAACGTTGATTGTTCTCGATTGATCACAGTGGTTCAGTTGTATCGGGAACATGCAATTACTCTATTAGCAAAGAGTTGCTGCGGGATAAAAATGAAGTTGGGCCAATAACTATTAGATGAGGGATCCAATGATGGCTTTACACTTACTTATGAATGGTGGGTCTGACTTAACTAAGAAGTGCGGGCAATAACTGTTAGGTGAGCCCACATGACTTAGAGACCAAGTGGCTGCAATATGCTTAGAGAAGCATCTGGGCAAAGAGTTGTCCACACATCGATGTTATTTGTGTTATCAATAACTATTAGGTGAGGTACACGGCATCGGTGGGACCGTAGCACCTACTAGAAACTCAATTGTCGCATTAGAATTTTTGTTTCTCTACCCAGAGAGATGGGAGTTTGATAAAATAGTGGGAGTCACTTTTTGTATCTAAAAGTTCTTAGAATAAAATTATAAAATAAATATAAACATCCAATTAGAATCTTTACTCTCTGCTATTTATTGTGTTAGCTTCCAACCTTCTAGCTTAAATCCTAGATATCAACTGATTAATCAAAATCGAGTACATAAACTGACTTACAAACTTAAGAATTATTCTTAATTTTAGAAAATTAAGCAATATTCTCTACCAGATTATTCTAATATTAACAACCCATCCAACCTATAGTCAACGAGCTATACTTGACGAGTGGATGGACAATGACAATAAAGATAGGTGCTATGCATGAGTACATGTACACTGCCAATGACATATTAATTCATCCACAATGTTGTGAGGTAATCAGAGTCGCACAGTGCATGTGATGCATGATGGGCAGTCAGTTTATGATCGTTATTTGATAATGATCAATGACATTAAAGAGCTTAAAAGGCTCGACATGACCATGCATAAGAATTACTTATGGATTTGATCTTGCGATCCCTGATTAGTTTATATGGTTAGTTTATGGTAAACTACCATATGAAAGATCATCATGGCACTTTATCTGAATTGATCAAAGTGTTGATAACAAAAGAACCTTGAAAGAGTTTAGAGGTAAATACTTGAAGAGCCTAAAAAAAATAAAGACACACCTAGAGTAGGTATGTCGAAATTGCTTAATACTATCCTTATAATTTTTTCTTCTCCTAGTTGAGCTACAGACTCTAGTGTAGAGTCGATGGGAAGGTAGAGGGCTGAGGAAGTAACCCTTGAATTGGCTATAGAGTAACAGTTGCTGCTGCAGCCATGGGTATATGTCCTTTGTGATCATCATTTGGATTTAGTTCTTAGAGACAGTCTCTATCATTTGCATGTTGATGTATATGTAAACTTAATTGAGCAATCAGTGAATGCCATTAGATCTGAGAGATCTAAAATTGAGATAAAATTTAAAGTATATGTGAAGCCTATAGCTAAGTCATATTGAAGAAGAAATGATTAACAAACTAAAAAAATATGGGCTTGGACTCATTGACTGTTGAGTCAAATCTAGTTTGTACATCATCTCTTTGAGAAAATATGATCAAGCTACTCTTGTGGGATAAGAGAAAAAGGACCACTGAGATACTTATCATTGTATACATTTGATGTATGTAGCCCATGTAATGTGCTAATCAAGGAGTTGTCTTTACCTTGTACATGAGATACAAATCTAAAATTTTTGAAAGGTTCAAAGAATTCAGATGTAAGTAGAGAAACAAATCAAAAAATTTCTGAAGGTATTTCGATCGGATCGAGGATGCAATACCATTGAAAATTTTTTTTCGATTATCTCATAAAATGGCATTATTTCATATTGGATCCCTCTTAGTAAATCTCAGCTCAATGATATAAAAAAAATCATGGGACTATATGAGATATGATTTAGTCCATAATAAAATTTACTGATTTATTTATATTTCTTTAGGGACATACTTTATTTCTATAAAATTGGATTCTTTCTAAACCTGTTCCTACTACACCATATAAGATATGACATGGTAAGAATTGAATCTTGATTATTTTGAGATTTAAGGATGTCCAATCTGTGTCTAGGATAGCATGTGGATATGTCAGAGGATAGGTCTATAAAGCTCTTCCTAAAAAAGTTTGGAATATTGCTTTCTGATGGGATTACAATGTGATCATGACTCAATGCTATCTTCTTGAAAAACTGTTTAACTAAGATGAAGCAGTGGGAGGAAAGTTAAGCTCTAAGAGAGTGTCTCTGAAGAGTAGGGAGCCTTGGGATCTTAAGAATATATTAATCATGAGCCAGTAGATGTGTATTCCTCCACCTCGTACACATAGTAGGATCTTCAATCCTCTCGAAAGGTACTTGATATGCTCAACAGAGGATGTAGAAAAAATTATTTCTCATGAGAGATAGAGAACATAGAGATGATCTCAAAACCTACAACAAGGCGATGTGAGACATCGACTCTAAGAAAAGATGTGAAATGGCTTTCCTGAGTAGAGATCATTTGAAGATTTCTATATGGAATAGTCTATGGATTTTACTTCTTGTGATTAGTGATCACAAAGACCACAATACCCTTGGAGTTAGAACATTCATTTCAATGATATGATCAAATTGTTTGATCAAATATGAGGAATTATGGATTTCAAAAGGGTCAGTGGGAGTGTCCAATACTGATATCAGTTAAAATATAGTTGAATATAGATTTCTTCATGAATGACATAAAGTGAGCATCCTAAAGATTTATAGAGATAGATGCAATTGGATGCTTGTATTTTCACAGATAAAGTATAGAGATCGGATGCTGAAAGCATTCAGCATAGAAATCTTGGAGAGGGGTCTGCTACTCTCTCGAGCATAGTCGTATGCTATAAAGTACTTGAACTGATTATACCGTGATTGTCACAGGTAGATATCAGTTGTATCCAGACTGTAAGCACTGAATTACTGTGAAAACATCCTTAAGCTCTTAAGAAGAACTGAGCATATATTTGGAGAAGGATCAAAGCTAGGAGTGGGAGGATACACCAATACAGACTTTATGTCTGAAGTTGATGGTAGAATGTCTACATTATGGATGTGTTCCTATGTCGATATCTTGAAAGGATTTCAAATAATCGATCAAAGGAAGCTGAGTACACTGTAGATGTATATGATACATTCTGGTTGTAATGTTAGTTGCAAAATTAGTTATCATACCATCAGATGCCGTGACACCATACTGCAAAGACAATGGCACCATAGCCCTTGTTAACGAGCTTAGGTCTCACCAGATATCCAAGTACATAAAATAGTAGAACACGCGACTATCTTGAGTAGAAATATATAGAGGTGCAGAGAGCAAACTCCACATGTGATGCGGATGACCCACTGGTAAGTCACTTGGCTAGCCTAAGACTATAGCCTATCTTGTGAAGATAGGGCTTGGTACATGGCAGATTGGCTTTAGTGCAAGTGAAAAATTGTTGGATGTATGCCCTAGAAGCCAATCTTGGCTGATACATTTCATATCTCCAGGACATGATTTTGTACTTATTGGGCAGTTATATTACCATTGACGTCTATGTGTCTATGAATCATCCAAGGGATTAACAAGATGATGACACATATTCTCAAAGAGTTAAAAATTTGAGGCATATATCATTGATGGTTAATTCTTAAATTGCTCCTGATCATAGGATCATCATGAAAATAGTGATTGATCCAGATAGACCAGTGCACAGATCATTTTCTTCGGACAGATGGGTCTCGAGTCTGCAGTGTAAAGATACTAGAGCGAGAGTGCATGTAGTTGTTAGAGAATAACTAACACTGAGTGTGACCAACATGAGAAGTCACATGGATGTCTGCTCACTCGTTAGTGACTTTCTCGATGCTGTAGTTGTATAACTGATCCTTTGACCTGAGATGCCACTACTACTTATAGTGAGGCTGCTAAATTTGACTGACACATCAATATGGATCTCAAAGAGCCCTTGTAGTGGATGTTGGCGATAGTTAGTCCACTGTAAGAGTGGGGTGTGCATCAAAATGAGATCTATCAATCCTAACAGAAGAGAGTAGTCCTATGAGATTTAAGAAGCTGAATCCTCAAGTCTATAGCCATAGCAGTGTGATTGATGGAAAAGAGTTTCCATAGAATCACATATGGACTTAAGCTGATTGAATCTATCATATGACCGATGTTGAGGTTTGACGATTTATCTATGATCTGTTATCTAGTCGGGACTCATGATAGAGAGATTGAATTATATGTTAACTATACCTAGAGGTTCATTTTAGTTCTATTAGGTTGTCACTACATACTGCTAGGTGTCACTAGTGGATTGTGAGAGCTCACTAGGGTTGTTCTGGATCGACAATCTTTGTTGAGTTAGAGTGAAATTATTCTGATCCATTGAAAAGAGTTTCAATGATACGATGATAAAGATCATTGTATGTCTCACTACCAGATAGAATTGAATCTATGAAGTCACACAATAAAGGGATTAGGTCTGGAATAAGTAATTGAGCTTATGAAGTGTCAATTGGGTTTAGAGAAAGCCATTGGGTTCATGGTAACCTTGTTAGCACATGGTTGGACCCAATTCCTCTTTTCGTTGGAATTACTTATTTGATAAGTTAATTCTAACTTAATTACCTGCTAATAACCTACATGAATAAGATTCATGAGACTTCAATTATTGGATGTCTAAGGTTATGGATCACATAAATTAAGGGTGCAAGTCCCTTATGAGTCTCCTTGATAGTTATTATGGGGTGCCACCTTGATTTGATCAATTTGAGCGTGTCCATTGATTGAGGACCTTTTATTTTCATATGGGATATCTCCTGGGTGTATTTGGGATGTTTAATTATGGGTGCAAGTGCTCCAATTTTTGGCGCCTAATGGGCTTTCTAATGTAAGTTGGATAACTTAAGTTAATAGGAATCCTATTACAAGTAGGACTTGTATTATGAGATTGAATAGGATTCAATCTTTATGCCTATTTAAAGAGATCTCCCTTAAGGTCCCTAGAGCATCCAAACCAGTAGTCCCTCACACCCAAAGGCTCTCCCCACGCCCTCTTTTCCCCCCTTTTCTCTTCTCTTGGGCGTTCTACACGCCCTTCCCTTGGGACACACATCCCAAGGTATTCCATGTCCAAAAGAGTTTGGGTGTCTCTTTCTTGCTAGTTTTTAGCATCTGGTAGCAACACATAGTAAGAAAAAACTCTAGAGAAGAGGAGAAGAAGAAGATCAAAGAGAAAGATCAAGTATTGATCATGATCCAGGCTTCGTTCAGATTCAGCAGCTGAATTTTGGTGATTCAAAATTCAAATTATAAAGGGCTATTCCAGACTGATCCTGAATGGATACTCATAGAGGTCAGATATTTATGCAGCTAATAGAGAGCTTCGTCTCTTTCAGATTTAGATTTGAAGAAAGAGTTTGCGAAATTGGTATGTGATTTGATCACAATCTAAATTTTAG
>NC_026000.2:50951601-50966336 GCF_000442705.2 Elaeis guineensis
ATTTTGAATTTCAAATTTTGAATTTTAAATTTTGAATTTAAATTTAAATTTTAAATTTAAATTTCAAATTTCAAATAAATTTCAAATTTCAATTTAAATTTTGAATTTTAAATTTTTGAATTTTGAATTTGAATTTCAAATTTCAAAATTCAAATTTTAAATTTTAAATTTTGAATTTTAAATTTAAATTTCAAATTTAAACCTAGTAATCTATGCATGCTAATGTATATTATATTTTAGAACCTGCTCTGATACCATTTGTGAAAAATTTTAGTGCAGGGGTAAAAACGGTAATTTTAAAACTTTTTTCAAAATTATAATTTACAGTGAATATTAATTAATCTAATTAATTAATATATATTAACCCTACATAAAATTAAATATAATATATAGCATGTATTTAAATTTAAAATTTCAAATTCTACAGTAACGTTTTATTGCTATGTTTCAGAACACATTACCTTCGTGGGTAGTCATCACCGTAGTCTGATCACCATCGAAAGTTTGATCATCGATATACAATACACACAGTATTTTGGCCTTCACAGATCATCCACACAAAGCTCCCGGTCTGATCGGTTCCTCAGAATGCTAGTTCGTTGTAGAACACTTTCGACGCTGATGCTGATCGAACTCCTTCGATCGGGTGTCTGCCGACTCTTTGGATACTCTGGATCATCAGAAAGAACTTGAGAGATTGATGAAGCTCCCTAAAGTTTGGTGGGCTACGACACTCGTAGCTCACCTTCTCACTTCCCGAACCCTAGGCAGAAACCTAGGGTACTCACAAAAGACCTGCGCCTTTCTCTCTTCTTTTCTTTCTTTTTTTTTTCTTTTATTTTCTCATGCAGAAGGCCTTTCTCATGCCACCCTTTCTCTCTAAGAAAGTCATGTACATCCCCACCTTCTCTTCCTTTTTTAAAACAGTGTAAGACACGTCTTTACAGCATTTCACCGCGTGAGAGGATAAAGCTAGGTGGTTGCTCAGTTGAATTCAAATTGAATTTGAATTCAAATACCAACCAACCAATCTTTATCCACTCTTGGCATGAGAAGAAGGGGGCATGGTTTTTGTGCGTGGAGAATTTACACGAGAAACTTTTTCTCGTGTAGAGTAAGTGGCGCACAAGTGGATAAGGTGGCCATGAGATTAGTTGCCCATTCAATTCAAACATCATTTGAATTGAATGGCCAACCAACCATTTTATCCACTCAAATGGTAGACACAGGTGAGGCATGGGAAGACTTCTGCATGGGAGAAAATTCACGTGAACTCATTTCTCATGAATTCAAATAGGCGCAGGTGGGTGAGGTGGCGCAGGGAGATAAGTCAAAGTGGTTTGAAATTTTAAACCAATCTAATTGAACCAATTTTATCAAAATAGGTTAGGCACAATTAGACTAAGTTAAACCCAACATAATTAGGCTTAATTAGACTCAATAAATCCTAATCAAATTAGGAATTGACTAAGTCCAACCCTTGATCAGATCAGGGAACAAACCACCTTGGCGATTAGGTCAACTCTTAACTAATCGGGTCAAACCCAACTGAATCCAATTCAATTGGACTTGAACCAAAATAATTACTCAATCAAATTGAGTTAATTAGCAATCAAATCACTAATTAAATCTCTCATAAATACTGAGTCTAATCCGATGGGCAATCGGGCATCAAATCCATCGATATGAAACCTTGATCGAAGAGTCCAAACTAGTGGGACTCTTGACCCCAGTATCCAAAATATGTGGAACTCATGATCAGAGAATCCTGATTCTCGATTACAGAGTTTCAGACACATAGGACTCAGAGTCCCCAAGCATTAGGACTCTTGGTCGAAGAGTCCCAGTCCAGTGGGACTCTTCACAGCCATCAGATCAGATAGGAACATCTAATGTGTGTGACCCTGCAGGTTCGAACCTAAGCCGGTAGCACAGGAACTATTCCTATACTAATCGAAGTGACCATCTAGCAATGGTATCCGACATTCGGATAGGTCGAATAGTCACAATCGCAACATTCAGAACCTACACGAATATGGTTACTATATAATTCATCCCTTTTGACCCCTGTGTATAGGATGACTCAGGGTTAAACTGTCAACCCTGATCAGATCATCCGAATCGTGCTCAACTCAAACAGTCCTGTGACTCCTCACTAGGACTACTATGGTCAAGGTTTTGCTAAATTGAAACATGACTGTACACAGCTCCTGAACTGGAGTGGTCAATCCCATCTTGACACACGCACTGATAAGTCAAGTACTTGACTACACCCAGCAGCCTTCCGTCACTGAATTAAAAATTCAGGTAGTCCAGTGCCTAAGTGCAGTGAGTTGCTTGCAAGTCACCGTGGTGGTCTCAGGTTGGAGGAACAGTTATACCCATATTCCATCGGAGCAAATCTTAATAGCAGAAAAAGCTTCGGAGTCGGTCACGTTCAGTGCAGATGTACCCTTACATCTTACCTGTATGCCATACCAGTGTCTCTATACTCCTTGGTTAAGAGGACAACCAACCCATATGGCACACAACGACCTATGCTTGATAAACATTGTTGTCCTTGGTAACAACGTATCATTTAGTCGCAAACTGGTTTAAGGACTAAACGACAAATCCTCCTTTGTTGAGTCTAAATAGTTCTAAGGACTTCACCACAACACAGGAGTTCATTAGAAGATGAAACAATTTGTGATAAAAAATATCAAATAACTTTTATTTATTTATAATTCATATACTAATATAAGAAAGAGCACAACCGTCAACAGGCTGACGATTGGCTTAGGGACACTATTCCCAACACATATATCATATATATGCATGTATAATTAGATCTAAACAAAATTTCAGATCTAAGCGTGATGTCATATATCTCATATACTAGTCATGAATAAGATTACAAATAAATTTATGATCTAAATATGCAATCATATATCACATATACGAATCAAAATTTAGACTATAAAAATTTTAGATTTCATGCATGCATCTATATTTCACAGAACATTAACTAGAACTCTTTCTAGATCAAAATTCAGATCTATGCATGCAACAACATATCAACTATATGTTCTAAAACTAAATCTAAAACTAGATTTCAGATTTGAAGATCTATCCATACATCTTATATATTAAGAAAAAAATTAATTTTGAAACTTTTTCAAAAATATGTATATCAAAATTCAGCATATGAAAATCTATGGCTCTGATACCACTGTTGGAATTTGGGGTTTGAAGCATGCATATGTATTTCAAAATTTTAATTTTTTAAATATCACAGTAAAAAATAAGATTAAAATAATTTTAATCTGAATTTTGTATGCATAAAAATATAAAACCACATTGATCTATTTCATATGCTAAAATTGATATATGCTGAAATTTAAATTGTGATCAAATCACATACCTTTTTCGCAATCTTTTTTTTCAAATCTCGATCTAAAAGAGATGAGGCTCTCTGTTAGTCACACAAGTATCCGATCTCTATGAGTATCCACTCGGGATCAGCCTAGAATAACTCTCTAAGATCTGAATTTTGATTCTCCAAAATTCAGCCTGCTGAATCTGAACGAAGTTTGGATCGCGATCAACGTTTGACTTTCTTCTTAATCTTCTTCTTCTTCTCTTCTCTAATCTTTTTTTCTTGCTTATGTGCTACTACTAGTACTAGAAATCAGCAATCAATGGATGCCCAACACCTTGGGCGTGTGCAAAACTTGGGACGTGCATCCCAAGTAGTATGGCATGGGGATGCTTAAGAAGAAGAGAAAGAGGGAGGAAGAGAGGGCGTGGGAGGTTCTCTTGAGGTGGAGAAGGGCTGGCTTGGATTGTTTTGGGACCTTAGGGAGGTCCCCTTTTATAGGTATAAAGATTGAATCCTATTCAATCATATAATATAAGTCCTACTTGCATTAGAATTCCTATTAACTTAAGTTATCCAACTTATATTAAGAAGCCCATTAGGCATCAACTATTGGAACCCTTGCACCCATAATTAGACATCCTATTTTGCACCTAAGAGACACCTCATATAAAAACCAAGGGCCCTCTAATTAATAGATACATCCAAATTGATCAAATCAAAGTGGCACCCCATAATAACTATTAAGGAGATTCCTAAGAGATTTGCACCCTTAATTTATGTGATCCATAACCTTAGACACCCAATAATTAGAGTCTCATGAATCTTATTCATATAGATTATTAGTAGATAATTAAGTTAGAATTATCTTATCAAATAAGTAATCTTAACGGAATGGGTGCAACCATGTACTAGCAAGGTTACCATAAACCCAATAGATTTTTTTAAACCCAATTGACACTTCATAAGCTCAGTTTCTTATTCCAGATCTAATCTCTTTGTTGTGTGACCTTATAGATTCAATTCTATCTGATAGTGAGATATACAATGATCTCTATCATCGTATCATTGAAACTCTTTTCAATGGATCAAAATAATTTCATTCTAACTCAACAAAGATTATCGATCTGGAACAATCCTAGAGAGCTCTCACAATCCATCAGTGACACCTAGCAGTATGTAGTGACAACCCAATAGAACTAAAATAAATCTCTAGGTATAGTTAACATGTGATTCAGTCCCTCTATCGTGAGTCCTGACTAGATGGTAGGTCATGGATAAATCGTCAAACCTCAACATCAGTCATATGATAGATTTGATTAGTTTAAGTCCAGATGTGATGTTTATAAAAATTTTTTTCATCAATCACTCTACTGTTGCCATAAATTCATAGACTTAGCTTCTCAAATCTCATAGGACTACTCCTCTCTATTAAGGTTGATAGATTCTATCTTGATGCACATCCTACTCCTACAGTGGACCAACTGTCACCAATATCACTATAAAGGCTCATTGAGACCCATATTTATGTGTCAATCAAACTCCAGCAGCCTCACTGCGAGTAGTAGTACCATCTCAAGTCAAAAGACTAGACGCACAACTACAGCATCAAGATAATCACTGATGATTGAATAGAAATCCAAATGATCTCTCATATGGTCACGCTCAGTGCTAGTTGTTCCCTAACAACCACCTACACTCATCATTTTGTGTCTCTACACAGTAGATTAGAGATCCATCTATCTCGAAGGAAGTGATTTATGCACCAGTCTATCCAGATCTGTCACCATTCTCATGATGATCCTATGATCGGGATGTAGGAACCAGATCTAGGGTTTCAGGGTTAGATCTTGAAAAAGAGGGTTAGATCTTGAAACTTTTTCAAGATCATACAGCGGAAGACTAAAATAAATCAAAATTTATTTTTTAAGATCATAAAATCCCTAGATCTAAGATCCTATTACATGATTATTACATGGCATTAAATCAGAAATTAAAATATATAAATATAGCATGAACTACATGTTGATCATATCAACATGTTTCTATACTACATCTAATGTATGTATTAAACAATAGATCAGATCTATTACCTTGCAAGTTAGATGTTCTAACCTTGTTGATCTGGGCTTGAGGATGATGTTGCAAGCTGCACATACATCCGGCCTCTAGGAGTCATCCACACGAGCCCACGAATCTCGATCAGAAGTCCTGCTTCAGGAAATCAGCACAGTATGCTAGTACTGCGCTGATCCTTCTTTGATGGTTGATCAGGTGCCTCCTTCTTCTTGATTTGGACTCTTTCAAAGATAGAAAGTAGAAGGAGGAGTTTTAGATCTGAGACACTCTCAGGAAACTCAAGATGGAGGGAGGAAAGATGTGAAAACAAAAACCCAAGAAGAAGACCCTCTTCTTCTTCACGTTTTTCACTCTAGACACCCAAACTTGCATCTTTTATATGTCCATGACCCAAAGGTATTTCTCTCTGATTTTTTGATGACACAAAGGTCTCTCAAATCTCTGACTTCTCCTAAAATTTTATGAATAAACTCATCTTATATAGAGAGATATGATAGTCCTTGTCTAGGTCAAACACCTAGTCAAGGCTTATCCAAACATGGCAAGTTAAGGGATGCCCAACTCTTGAGCACCTCCTTCATATTTTCGTATATAGATCAATAGAAAAAGATTCACAATGTAGCCACAAAAATTTCAAAAAAAATTTGGATAAATTCGGTGCAAAATTGAAAGAGTTTTGGATTTCTAAAACTCTATCTCATAGAATTCGAAATCCAAACTTATTCCTTTTAGATTTGATCCAAACCACCTTCCATGTAAGAAAGAAGAGAGGAGACCTTTTGTGAACGTGGGAGAGATCTGAGAGAGGGCTTTTGTCGCACAAAATAAGTGGAGATTGGCGTTGAATAAAAGAGAGGGCGTGGAGAAGGCTTATGTGGCGCAAGGTGGAATCCTAGTCTTACTAGGATTCTGTCTTATGACTTGTTTTAATTTGGTTTTCCAAACCAAATCAAATCAAAATTAGATCAACCCAATTAAAATAGGTCTTAACCCAATTAAGAATCTAATTTAATCAGATTAAATTAGATTTAAATCTGATTTAATTTTCTAATCAAATTAGAAATTAGATTGACCCAAGTCCTAGTTGAACTAGGACTAGTTTTTTCCTTGCACTTGGCTTATCCAATAAACCAATTGGACTTGATCCAATCAAGCCCAAAATAAATTTAATTAAATTATATTTAATTAGACTTAATCTCAGCCCATTGGCTTAATCAAATTAAGTCAATTAGCAATCGAATTGCTAATCGATCCTCCTGCAACACTTACACTGGGTTAAATGTCAATCGTATTGATCATTTAACCCTAGAACGATTCTTAATCGTTGATCAACCATCTGATCGGATCATGAACTCTAATGTGTGTGACCTCATAGGTCTGAACCTAAGCCGGTAGCATAGGAATAAATTCTTATACCAATCGAAGTGACCATCTAGTAATGGTACCCGACGACCGGATAGGTCGAATGTGTAGAACAATATCCTTAGAACCCATGCGGATATAGTTTTCATATAATTCATCCCCTTGACCAAAATGATCATAGGACACCCCAGAGTTTAAATGTCAACTCTGATCAGGTAGTCCACATTGTATTTCAAAATATCAAATCCATCTGATGGATTACCCTGGCCAAGGTTTTGCTAAATTGAAATACAGCGACTCATTCTTCTCCAACTCTTGGAGTGGTCAATCCCATCTCGATCACACTCTGACTTCGCAAGTACTTGACTGTGCCCACAAGCCTTCCGTCCCTGAATTAAAAATTCAGTTAGTCCAGTACCAAAGCACAGTGAGTTGCTTGCAAGTCACTGAGGCGATCTCAAGTCTAAGGGACACTTATACCTATATCCCATCAGAGACATTCTCGATAGTAGAATGCTCTGGAGTTGGTCACGTTCAATGACGATGTACCCTTACATCTCACCTGTATGCCATACCAGTGTCTCCACACTCCTTGGTTAAGAGGACAACCAACCCATATGACCTACAGCGATCTATGCTCGATAGAAGCTGTCGTCCTTATTAACAGCCTATCATTTGATCGTGAACAGTTTTAAAGACTAATCGATAAATCCTCTCTTTATCGATCCTAAATAGTCCTAAGGACTTCATCATAACAACGGAGTTCATTAGAAGATGAAAGCTTATGATGAAGATGCCAAATATATTTTATTTATTAACAAATCAATTATAATACTTGGTTGCTCAACCATCAACAGCTTGACGATTGGCTTTTTGGGACACATTTCCCAATACGGGAGCCTCTAAGAATTAAATACATGTCTCTAATTCTCAACACCTTGAAAATATGTATCGAAACTAATTTCATGGATGATTCAAAGATATATTACACTTAAATAAAAAGAATTTACCATTTTATTGATCATATCAATATATTAAGAATAAAATTATGCTCTAGATTAATTACAATGTGTCAGTCATATTGGCTTCTAAGATATACATCTAACGGCCTTCCCCTACTGACCTAGCCAATTTGGTCTTATTGAAGGCCTTCCTTCAAACTTGATCAATAGAGTATGTCAAGATCTTAGTGAGCTTGTTATGCTATCCACAAAGCTTACTATAGAAATTGACATGATATTGATCAAGTGCATATTGATGCTTATGGTATATTTTGAATAGTATCGCTTTGTTGTGCTATCCACAAGGGCAGCATTGTTTAGGTATGACCATATGGGATTGAAGGGTCAACTTAACTAGAACACTATAGTTTGTTGTACTATCCATAAGGCTATATGTGATCTAGAGGTCAGAAAGAAAAATATTGAGAATTGTAGAGATACAATTGGTAAAGAGTTACCTACTCTTGAGCTCATGAATACTTATTTTACTATCCACAAGGTATTTATGAAGAATAGGGATCTCAACCCCACTAAAAAATATTAGTATATTTCTCGATTTTCATAGATGAGGGCTATGAAGTTCGATAAAATAGTGGGAGACACAATTAGATAAAAGTCCTAGTCTAGTTGTGAATGTCATCATGAGTCGTCCGCTTATATTATGTTCTTGTTATTATAGTTAACTATACACATGGTATTCTCACTTTCACTTAGAGGTATCCTAGATGCAAATAAGTTGATCGGACCTAACTATGTCGACTGGTTAAGGAACTTGAGAATTGTTCTCACTCAGGAGAAAGTCTCCTATATTCTAGATACACCTGCACCAAATTCTCTTAGAGGAGATGCTTTCGAGGAGAAAAGAACCATATATAAGATATGAAAAAATGACAGTGTGACTGTCAAATGCATCATGCTTGCCTTCATGAGCAATGAGCTTCAGAGATAGCATGAGGATATGGATGTTCCCTCTATTCTCTTTAATCTTAAGGAGCTATATAGGAAACAAAGTAGAACTGCTCGATATAAGTTATCAAAGTAGTTGTTTCATGCCCGCATGACTGAAGGCTCCTCCATGCAAACGTATGTCCTAAAGATGATTGATTTGATCACTCGTCTGGAATAGTTGGGTTTTGCCATGGATGGTAAACTGAGTCAGGATTTGATCCTGCAGTCTCTCCCTAACTTCTTTTCTTAGTTTGTTATAAATTATTATATGAACAAATTAAAATCTAGCCTGCCAGAGCTGCTGAATATGTTGAAAATAGCAGAGAACCAAATCAAGGGTGAAAAGGCTCCGATTCTTTTTATTGATAAAATCGATAAGAAGAAGGCAAAGAAGGGTTTTAAGAAAAAGATGAACCATAAGGTTGGCATATCTAAGAAGAAGATGAAGAAGGTCTCTGCCAAAGATACTTGCTATCAATGTGGCAAGGAGGGCCACTGGAAGAGGAATTGCAAGGAATACCTTGCAACTGTGAAACCGATAAATATTGCTAAGATTTGTATATGATACAAACCAATTTATCATTAAGTACTTCAATGTCAGATTTTTGGGTATTGGATACCGTCTGTGGTTCACACTTTTGCAAATCATTGCAGGGTCCACAGAAAATAAAGAATTTGAATAAAAGTGACTTCAAGCTGTTCGACGCTAGTGGAGAGTCCATTCAGACTGAAGCTATAGGAATCAAGATTTTGAAGTTGTCTTCGAGCAAAATTTTGAAACTAAAAATTTATTTTTATATCCCTAATATTGTTAGAAATATTATTTCTGTACCATTGTTATTGGAACAAGATTTGAAAATAAAACAAAGAATAATAATTATTTTATATTTTTTTCTAATAAATATTATGGGAGTGCTTATGTTGATAATGATCTTTTGTTGCTTTTACTTAATGATAATGTATTTTATATTGATAATATTAAGAAAAAAAAGAGAGATGATGTGAATATCACGTACCACTGGTATTGCCGACTTGGCCATATAAATGAGTCAAGAATTAATAAGTTATTCAAAGATAAATTTTTTGATCCTTATGATTATGAATCATATGAAATTTGTGAATCTTGTCTCATGAGAAAAATGACCAAGACTCCATTTACTGGACATAGAGAAAGGGCAAGTGACATTTTGGATCTTGTACATACTGATGTTTGTGGTCTAATATCAACTCAAGTCAGAGGTGGATACTCTTATTTCATCATATTTACTGATGATTGGTCTAGGTTTGGATATGTGTATTCAATGAAATACAAATCTGAAGCCTTTGACAAATTTAAAGAGTATCAAAGAATGATTGAGAAACAAACTGATAAAAGTATTAAAACTCTTCGATCTGATCGAGGAGGAGAATACTTGTCTAGTGAGTTTCTTGATTATTTAAAATAAAATAGAATACTCTCTTAGTGGACATCTCTTTATACTCCATAATTAAATAAAATTATGAAAAGAAAAAATCACATCTTATTAGATATGGTACAGTCTATAATGTATTTCACAGATCTTCCGATATCCTTCTGGAGATATGCTCTCGAGGCCACAGCATATATCTTAAATAAAGTGCCATCTAAATCTATTTCTAGCACTCCATATGAAATATGAAAAAAAAAATTAATCTTAAGCATCTTAAGATTTGGGGTTGCCCAGCTTATGTAAAAATATTGATGGACATAAGCTGGATGCTAGATCAAAAAAATATAAGTTCGTAGGTTATCCCAAGGAGAGTATAGGATACTACTTCTATATCCCTATGCAACAAAAGGTATTTGTTAGTAGGCATACCATTTTCTTGGAGAAAGAGTTTATCCAAGAAGGAGGCAATGGGAGGTCCGTTGAACTTGAGGAAGTTCAAAATCTACAATCTATCTAGGATTCACAAAATTATTCTCAACCAAAGGTGCCCATTATTGAGGCACAACCACTACACTCACTTCCTCTTTGAAGGTCGAGTAGAGTACGTAATATACCACTCAGATATAGATTTATCATTGAGAATGACAACACATCCCACATCATTGAGAATGATGATCCCATGACCTATTCGGAAGCTGTCATTAGTAGTGACTCTGACAAGTCGCTAAATGCCATGAAATCCAAAATGGACTCCATGTATGCCAACCAAGTATGGACTTTGGTTGATGCACCTGAGGGTATGATCCAATAGGCTGCAAATGGGTCTTCAAAAAGAAGATTAGAGCAGATGGCCAGATAGAGACCTATAAGGTCAGGCTAGTGGCAAAAGGTTTTAAACAAAAATAAGGTGTTGATTATGAAAAATCTTTTTGCGATAGTCATACTCAAGTCTATTGGATAATGCTTGCTATTGCAGCATACCATAACTATGAGATCTAACAGATGGACGTCAAGACTACCTTCCTCAATAAAAATTTGAGAAGAAGTCTATATGACTCAGCCAGAGAAATTATCTCTAGTGGGAGAGCAAATCAGTTATGCAAGCTGAATAGATCCATATATGGATTAAAGCAAGCATCGAGGAGTAGAACATCCATTTTGATGAGACAGTCAAATCATTTGGCTTCATCAAAATATGATGAACCTTGTGTGTACAAGAAGATAGTGGAGTGCTATATCTTCTTGATCTTGTATGTGGACGACATATTGCTCATTGAAATGATATTTGATGTTGCAATCGTCAAGACTTGACTATCACAAAAGTTTTCATGAAAGACTTAGTGAGGCATCCTATATACTTGATATAAAGACTATAGGGATAGATCAAAAAGATGCTAGGCTTGTCCCAGTCTAGTACATTGACCTTGTGTTGAAGAGGTTTCAACATGGAGGGAAGTAAAAGAGGTTACTTGCCCATAGGTCATGGCATACAACTCTCTAAGAAGATGTCTCCTAAGACACCTGAAGAGAGAAATAGAATGAGTTCTATTCCTTATGCTTCGGCTGTAGGATCGATTATGTATGCTATGTTATATATCAGGCTTGATGTAGCTTATGCCTTGGATATTATAAGCAGATTTCAGGCTGATCCTGAGAGGATCATTGAAAAGCTGTGAAAACATACTCAAATACTTGAGAAGGACTAAAGATGTTTTTCTGATATATGATGGATCTGATTTAAAATTGAAAGGTTATACTAATTCTAGTTTTTAATCTGATCTGAATGATAGTAGATCTATATCTGAGTATGTGTTCACTTTGTATGTGGTGCAGTAAGTTGAAAAATTCCAAACAATAAACTATTGCTGACTCAATCACTGAGACTGAGTATATTGCTGCAAGTGAGGCTGCTAAGAAGACCGTCTAGATGAAAAATTTATCACAAATTGGGTGTGGTTCCAGAGATTGAACAACCAGTGCTCCTTTATTGTGATAATACTAGGACAGTTGCTCAAACCAAAGAACCAAGGTCTCATTATAAATCAAGCACATCCTAAGACAGTTCACCTTATTCGAGAGATAATCGAAAGATGTGATGTGATCATGAGCGAGTTGACACCAAGAAAATATAGCGGATCTGTTCACTAAAGCCTTGTCAATGCAGTAGTTTGACGCCACCTTGATTGCATGGGTATCAAGTATAGGGTGATTGGCTTTAGCAAGTGGGAGATTGAAAGAATAATTTCTACAAGCAATCGCATATGAGATGCGATCGGATGTTTATTGTAATTTATCTTTCAGACTTATATAATTAATATTTATATTATTAATAAAATAGATATTTTTGATTCATTATATGCTGCATCTTATTGTTCTTAAGATTATAATGAACCCTATAGGTCTGGACAATGATTTTAGAGCCGTGATGAGATCATGCCAGTGAGACCTAAATTCTTGATAGCCATACCTAAAATATTTTTAGTCATTGGTACATTGAGTCGGAGATCAATGATATCAGTAAGACTGACATGTCCTATGTATGCTCAGAAATGAGGATGGTTGATCTCACAACCACTTGTGTGGTGACACTAATACAAAGATATAGGTGCTCATTAGAGAATGAGTTACTGAATAGACCTACGAGAGAATATCAGATGGAGTCTTATTTACATATCAACTGATGATTCTCTAGTGGGAGTTGTGTAAGTGATCTTTTGACTGAGATCATCATGGTACCTTATGTACTTGGATCCATATTTTGATCCACTTTCTAACTTGATTCTTTGATCTTTGTATGGGTGTTCTGGATATGGTGAAGAGTGCATGGAGGTTGTGAGTGATCAATAAGGGATCAGTCACTCCTAATAAGGAGAGCAAACATCCTATGTGATCTCATAGGTCATGATTCAAAATTTTTGATCAAAAAAGATGATAATTAAAAAGAATTTTTAATCATCATCAATGAATCATCACTTCAGATCGAGATATATAAAGATAAGTAATTTTGATATATTTTTATGCCCATAACTCATCTGGATGTTGTTTGACTGAAGGATTGAATTACACGATAACTTACCACTGAAGGTATTTCATAATTTTTATCAAAATTTTAAATCTTTCGATAGTCATGACATATTGTAGACATCAATCTTGACTTGTAGATTCATCAAAATTAAAAAATTTAATTTTAAAATCAATTTGGAAGAGTTCAAGTTGATTGGGACTTTGGAGTGATCTAATCTCATCGGATTAGGTTACATCGAAAGTCTTGGTCCATTGCTGGCTAGATTTGAACCAATGGGTCACTACTTTGAGATTTGGTCTTAATCTAATTTAATTAGAGTTTAATATAAATTTATAGGTTAATTTGATATGCTAGCACATTGTATTAACCCAAGTTCCTAAATTGGTTTAGATCAAAGTGTTTGAGCTAACCTAGACCAGTTGCCTTTGACCTAATGGGATTGGTCAATTTAAATTGGATCCTTATCCAACTTAAAATAGTTTCAAGTGGAGAGGACTCCTTGCCCACCAGAAGCCATACCAAAAATAAATGCCGCCCACCTCTTTTCACATGTGAAGTTGGAGAGTCCTTCATGAAGGCTCTTAACTATAACATTGCCTTAAATTCTCAACCAGATATCCTTGATTTGTCACCAAAATAAGTGAAATTTTTATGGCACATAGAAAAGGAGAGTCCTTCTATTGCAAGTATCTCATTACCAAAAATTTCACAGATGAATTTATTCACCACATGAGAATTGGAGCACCAAAGGTTGGCGCCCTTCATCCCATAACACATCTCTTGGTCCCTTATTTATATGGGATGTCCCACATGCCTTGCTATTGTGATTTTGGGTTGAAACTAGAGATTAGGGATGTAAAAATCAAAAAAAAATTAAAAAAATTTGAAGAAAAGGCAAGAAAAAATTGAGTGGCAAAAGTTGCAAAAGGGTGTGAGATTTTAGCAAGTGTTGCTTGTGTGCCCTAGGGTTTGATTTTTTCATATGTTGAGCAAAAATAAATCTAGATTGTAAGACATCTAAGAGTATCTTTTGTATCTTTTGGTGATAAGTTCAAAGCAACTGACTTTGGTGCGATCGTACCATAATTTGAAGCCGAAGTGTTCTTGAGAAGAAAGGCTGCAGGCGCACCGATTAGGAAGACCTTGGCCAACTTTCGTATGGATCACCATTGGAAGATTTCTATTTGGAGTCTCATGGAGAACACCAACGTGCCACTTCTTTTTTTTGTGAAAGTAAAAATTCTATCTCTTTTGCATGCTTGTTTTTGTTTTATCGATATCGACAAGGTGATTCTAGGTTTGATTTCAGCTCGATAGTTTTATTTGATAAAGCTATTGATTTGTTTATTTTTAAAATTTTAAAAATTATTTTTTGCTGTAAGACTGGAACCCAACATTCGGATCAAAAATTATAGTATCTGTCTGGCTGATGCGGTACTCTACTAGATCTTCTAAAGATATCATTACAATAGGTTCCAAATTTGATCTAATTAAATCTGATTCTATGAGTTTACTAGATTGTGCTAATTTTTTTATTGATCGAACATCATCAA
>NC_026000.2:50966436-51068580 GCF_000442705.2 Elaeis guineensis
ATTCATATGATTTTTATATTTTTATGCATGCTAAATTTAGATTAAAATTATTTTAATCTTATTCTCCATTGTGGTGTTTAGAAAATTAAGTTTTGAAACACATATACATGCTTCAAACCCTGAATTCTAACAATGTGGACAGGATGTAAGTCAGTACTCTCTCATCTTAGGGTTTGGGGGTGTTCGATTTATGTCAAATATTTAAAAATAGATAAGCTCAGACCTAGATACGATAAGTGTCTATTTATAGGGTATCCAAAAGAGATTAAGAGGTATTACTTCTATCTTGCTGATGAACAAAAGATATTCGTCAGTAATAGGGCAGTCTTTTTGAAAACAAAAATTTTAGAGAAGGAACTAATGTCTCTAAGATTGAACTTGATGATGTTCGATCGATAAAAAAATTAGCACAATCTAGTAAACTCATAGAATCAGATTTAATTAGATCAAATTTGGAACCTATTGTAATGATATCTTTAAGAAGATCTGGTAGAGTACCACATCAGCCAGACAGATACTATAATTTTTTGATCCGAATGTTGGGTTCCAGTCTTACAGCAAAAAATAATTTTTAAAATTTTAAAAATATACAAATCAATAGCTTTATCAAATAAAACTATCGAGCCAAAATTCAAACCCTAGAATTACCTTGTCGATATCGATAAAACAAAAACAAGCATGCAAAAGAGATAGAATTTTTACTTTCATCAAAAAAAATGAAGTGGCACGTTGGTGTTCTCCATGAGACTCCAAAATAGAAATCTTCCAATGGTGATCCATACGAAAGTTGGTCAAGGTCCTTCCTAATTGGTACGCCGTCGCAGCCTTGTCTTCTCAAGAACACTGTCGGCTTCAAATTTATGGTACGATCGCACCAAAGTTCAGTTGCTTTTGAACTTATCACCAAAATGATACCAAAAAGATACTCTTCAGATGTCTTACAATCTAGGATTTAATTTTTAGCTTCAACACATGAAAAAATCAAACCCTAGGGCACACAAGCAACACTTGCTAAAAATCTCACAACCCTTTTTGCAACTTTTGCCACTCAATTTTTTCTTGCCTTTTCTTCAAATTTTTTTTAATTTTTTTTTGATTTTTACATCTCTAATCTCTAGTTTCAACCCAAAATCACAATAGCAAGGCATGTGGGACGTCCCATATAAATAAGGGACCAAGAGATGTGTTATGGGATGAAGGAGCGCCAACCTTTGGTGCTCCAAATTCTCACGTGGTGAATAAATTCATCGTGTGAAATTTTTGGTACATGAGATACTTGCAATAGAAGGACTCTTTCTTTTCTATGTGCCATAAAAATTTCACTTTATTTTGGTGACAAATCAATGGATATCTGGTTGAGAATTTAAGGCAATGTGTATTAGTTAAGAGCCTTCATGAAGGACTCTCTAACTTCACACGTTGAAAAGAGGTGGGGCGGCATTTATTTTTGGCATGGCTTCTGGTGGTGCAAAGGAGTCCTCTACTTGAAACTATTTTAAGTTGGATAAGGATCCAATTTAAATTGACCCAATCCCATTAGGTCAAAGGCAACTGGTCTAGGTTAGCTCAAACACTTTGATCTAAACTAATTTAGGAACTTGGGTTAATACAATGTGCTAGCATATCAAATTAACCTATAAAATTTATATTAAACTCTAATTAAATTAGATTAAGGCCAAATCTCAAAGTACGTGACCCATTGGGTTCTAAGTCTAGCCAGCAATGGACCAAGACTTTCGATGTAACCCTAATCCGATGAGATTAGATCACTCCAAAAGTCCCAATCAACTTGAACTCTTCCAAATTGATTTTAAAATTAAATTTTTTAATTTTGATGAATCTACAAGTCAAGATTGATGTCTAACAATATGTCATGACTACTCGAAAGATTTAAAATTTTGATAAAAAATTATGAAAATATCTTTCAGTGATAAGTTATCATGTAATTCAATCCTTCAGTCAAACAATATTCCAGATGAGTTATGGGCATAAAAATATATCAAAATCACTTATCTTTATGTATCTCGATCTGAAGGCGATGATTCAATTGATGATGCATTAAAAATTCTTTTTTAATTATCATCTTATTTTGATCAAAAATTTTTGAATCATTGACCTATGAGATCACATAGGATGTTCGCTCTCCTTATTAGGAGTGACTGATCCCTTATTAATCACTCACAACCTCCATGCACTCTTCACCATGTCCAGAACAGCCCATACAAGGATCAAAGAATCAAGTTAGAAAGTGGATCAAAATATGGATCCAAGTACATAAGGTACCATGATGATCTCAGATCAAAAGATCACTTACACAACTCCCACTAGAGAATCATCAGTTGACATGTAAATAAGACTCCATCTGATATTCTCTCGTAGGTCTATACAGTGAACTCATTCTCTAATGAGCACCTATATCTTTCTATTAGTGTCACCACACAAGTGGTTGTGAGATCAACCATCCTCATTTCTGAGCATACATAGGACATGCCAGTCTTACTGATATCATTGATCTCCGACTCAATGTACCAATGACTAAAAATATTTTAGGCTATGGCTATCAAGAATTTAGGTCTCACTGGCATGATCTCATCACGGCTCTAAAATCATTGTCCAGACCTATGGGATTCATTATAATCTTAAGAACAATAAGATGCAGCATATAATGAATCAAAAATATCTATTTTATTAATAATATAAATATCAATTATATAAGTCTGAAAGATAAATTACAATAAACATCCGATCGCATCTCATATGCGATTAGCTTGTAGAAAATTATTCTTTCAATCTCCCACTTACGCTAAAGCCAATCATCCCTATACTTGATGCCCATGAAATCAAGGTGGCGATCAAACTACTGCATTGACAAGGCTTTAGTGAACGGATCCGCTATATTGTTCTTGGTGTCAACTCGCTTCATGATCACATCACATCTTTCGATTATCTCTCGAATAAGGTTGAACTGTCTTAGGATGTGCTTGAATTTATAATGAGACCTTGGTTCTTTGGTTTGAGCAACTGTCCTAGTATTATCACAATAAAGGAGCACTGGTTGTTCAATCTCTGGAACCACACCCAATTTTGTGATAAATATTTTCATCTAGACGGTCTTCTTAGCAGCCTCACTTGCAGCAATATACTCAGTCTCAGTAATTGAGTCAGCAATAGTTTACTGTTTGGAATTTTTCCAACTTACTGCACTACTATACAAAGTGAACACATACTCAGATATAGATCTACTATCATTCGGATCAGATTAAAAACTAGAATCAGTATAACCTTTCAGTTTTAAATCAGATCCATCATATATCAGAAAAATATCTTTAGTTCTTCTCAAGTATTTGAGTATATTTTTCACAGCTTTTCAATGATCCTCTCTAGGATCAGCCTGAAATCTGCTTATAATATCCAAGGCATAAGCTACATCAAGCCTGATATATAACATAGCATACATAATCGATCCTACAGCCGAAGCATAAGGAATAGAACTCATTCTATTTCTCTCTTCAGGTGTCTTAGGAGACATCTTCTAAGAGAGTTGTATGCCATGACCTATGGGCAAGTAACCTCTTTTACTTCCCTCCATGTTGAACCTCTTCAACACAAGGTCAATGTACTTAGACTGGGATAAGCCTAGCATCTTTTTTGATCTATCCCTATAGATCTTTATATCAAGTATATAGGATGCCTCATCTAAGTCTTTCATGGAAAACTTTTGTGATAGTCAAGTCTTGATCGATTGCAACATCAAAATATCATTTTCAATGAGCAATATGTCGTCCACATACAAGATCAAGAAGACTATAGCACTCTCACTATTCTTCTTGTACACACAAGGTTCATCCATATTTTTGATGAAGCCAAATGATTTGACTGTCTCATCAAAATGGATGTTCTATCTCCTCGATGCTTGCTTTAATCCATATATGGATCTATTCAGCTTGCATAACTGATTTGCTCTCCCAATAAAGATAAATTTCTCTGGCTGAGTCATATAGACTTCTTCCTCAAAGTTTTTATTGAGGAAGGTAGTCTTGACGTCCATCTGTTAGATCTCATAGTTATGGTATGCTGCAATAGCAAGCATTATCCAAATAGACTTGAGTATGACTATCGACAAAAAGATTTTTTCATAATCAACACCTTATTTTTGTTTAAAACCTTTTGCCACTAGCCTGACCTTATAGGTCTCTATCTGGCCATCTGCTCCAATCTTCTTTTTGAAGACCCATTTGCAGCCTATTGGGATCATACCCTCAGGTGCATCAACCAAAGTCCATACTTGGTTGGCATACATGGAGTCCATTTTGGATTTCATGGCATTTAGCGACTTGTCAGAGTCACTACTAATGACAGCTTCCGAATAGGTCATGGGATCATCATTCTCAATGATGTGGGATGTGTTGTCATTCTCAATGATAAATCTATATCTGAGTGGTACATTACGTACTCTACTCGACCTTCAAAGAGGAAGTGCGTGTAGTGGTTGTGCCTCAATAATGGGCACCTTTGGTTGAGAATAATTTTGTGAATCCTGGATAGATTGTAGATTTTGAACTTCCTCAAGTTCAACGGACCTCCCATTGCCTCCTTATTGGATAAACTCTTTCTCCAAGAAAATGGCATGCCTACTAACAAACACCTTTTGTTGCATAGAGATATAGAAGTAGTATCCTATACTCTCCTTGGGATAACCTATGAACTTGTATTTTTTTGATCTAGCATCCAGCTTATGTCCATCAATATTTTTCACATAAGCTGGGCAACCCCAAATCTTAAGATGCTTAAGATTAATTTTTTTTTTCATATTTCATATGGAGTGCTAGAAATAGATTTAGATGGCACTTTATTTAAGATATATGCTGTGGCCTCGAGAGCATATCTCCAGAAGGATATCGAAAGATCTGTGAAATACATTATAGACTGTACCATATCTAATAAGATGCGATTTTTCTTTTTCATAATTTTATTTAATTATGGAGTATAAGGAGATATCCACTAAGAGAGTATTCTATTTTATTTTAAATAATCAAGAAACTCACTAGACAAGTATTCTCCTCCTCGATCAGATCGAAGAGTTTTAATACTTTTATCAGTTTGTTTCTCAATCATTCTTTGATACTCTTTAAATTTGTCAAAGGCTTCAAATTTGTATTTCATTGAATACACATATCCAAACCTAGACCAATCATCAGTAAATATGATGAAATAAGAGTATCCACCTCTGACTTGAGTTGATATTAATCCAAAATGTCACTTTCCCTTTCTCTATGTCCAGTAAATGGAGTCTTGGTCATTTTTCTCATGAGGCAAGATTCATAAATTTCATATGATTCATAATCATAAGGATCAAAAAATTTATCTTTGAATAACTTATTAATTCTTGACTCATTTATATGGCCAAGTCGGCAATACCAGTGGTACGTGATATTCACATCATCTCTCTTTTTTTTCTTAATATTATCAATATAAAATACATTATCATTAAGTAAAAGCAACAAAAGATCATTATCAACATAAGCACTCCCATAATATTTATTAGAAAAAAATATAAAATAATTATTGTTCTTTGTTTTTATTTTCAAATCTTGTTCCAATAATAATGGTATAGAAATAATATTTCTAACAATATTAGGGATATAAAAATAAATTTTTAGTTTCAAAATTTTGCTCGAAGATAACTTCAAAATCTTGATTCCTATAGCTTCAGTCTGAATGGACTCTCCACTAGCGTCGAACAGCTTGAAGTCACCTTTATTCAAATTCTTTATTTTCTGTAGACCCTGCAATGATTTGCAAAAGTGTGAACCACAGACGGTATCCAATACCCAAAAATCTGACATTGAAGTACTTAATGATAAATTGGTTTGTATCATATACAAATCTTTAGCAATATTTATCGGTTTCACAGTTGCAAGGTATTCCTTGCAATTCCTCTTCCAGTGGCCCTCCTTGCCACATTGATAGCAAGTATCTTTGGCAGAGACCTTCTTCATCTTCTTCTTAGATATGCCAACCTTATGGTTCATCCTTTTCTTAAAACCCTTCTTTGCCTTCTTCTTATCGATTTTATCAATAAAAAGAATCGGAGCCTTTTCACCCTTGATTTGGTTCTCTGCTATTTTCAACATATTCAGCAGCTCTGGCAGGCTAGATTTTAATTTGTTCATATAATAATTTATAACAAACTAAGAAAAGAAGTTAGGGAGAGACTGCAGGATCAAATCCTGACTCAGTTTACCATCCATGGCAAAACCCAACTATTCCAAATGAGTGATCAAATCAATCATCTTTAGGACATACGTTTGCATGGAGGAGCCTTCAGTCATGCGGGCATGAAACAACTACTTTGATAACTTATATCGAGCAGTTCTACTTTGTTTCCTATATAGCTCCTTAAGATTAAAGAGAATAGAGGGAACATCCATATCCTCATGCCATCTCTGAAGCTCATTGCTCATGAAGGCAAGCATGATGCATTTGACAGTCACACTGTCATTTTTTCATATCTTATATATGGTCCTTTTCTCCTCGAAAGCATCTCCTCTAAGAGAATTTGGTGCAGGTGTATCCAGAATATAGGAGACTTTCTCCTGAGTGAGAACAATTCTCAAGTTCCTTAACCAGTCGACATAGTTAGGTCCGATCAACTTATTTGCATCTAGGATACCTCTAAGTGAAAGTGACAATACCATGTGTATAGTTAACTATAATATCAAGAACATAATATAAGCGGACGACTCATGATGACATTCACAACTAGACTAGGACTTTTATCTAATTGTGTCTCCCACTATTTTATCGAACTTCATAGCCCTCATCTATGAAAATCGAGAAATATACTAATATTTTTTAGTGGGGTTGAGATCCCTATTCTTCATAAATACCTTGTGGATAGTAAAATAAGTATTCATGAGCTCAAGAGTAGGTAACTCTTTACCAATTGTATCTCTACAATTCTCAATATTTTTCTTTCTGACCTCTAGATCACATATAGCCTTATGGATAGTACAACAAACTATAGTGTTCTAGTTAAGTTGACCCTTCAATCCCATTTGGTCATACCTAAACAATGCTGCCCTTGTGGATGGCACAACAAAGCGATACTATTCAAAATATACCATAAGCATCAATATGCACTTGATCAATATCATGTCAATTTCTATAGTAAGCTTTGTGGATAGCATAACAAGCTCACTAAGATCTTGACATACTCTATTGATCAAGTTTGAAGGAAGGCCTTCAATAAGACCAAATTGGCTAGGTCAGTAGGGGAAGGCCGTTAGATGTATATCCTAGAAGCCAATATGACTGACACATTGTAATTAATCTAGAGCATAATTTTATTCTTAATATATTGATATGATCAATAAAATGGTAAATTCTTTTTATTTAAGTGTAATGTATCTTTGAATCATCCATGAAATTAGTTTCGATACATATTTTCAAGGTGTTGAGAATTAGAGACATGTATTTAATTCTTAGAGGCTCCCGATCATAGGATCATCATAAGAATGGTGACAGATCTGGATAGACTGGTGCATAAATCACTTCCTTCGAGATAGATGGATCTCTAATCTACTGTGTAGAGACACAAAATGATGAGTGTAGGTGGTTGTTAGGGAACAACTAGCACTGAGCGTGACCATATGAGAGATCATTTGGATTTCTATTCAATCATCAGTAATTATCTTGATGCTGTAGTTGTGCGTCTAGTCTTTTGACTTGAGATGGTACTACTGCTCGCAGTGAGGCTGCTGGAGTTTGATTGAGATATAAATATGGGTCTCAATGAGCCTTTATAGTGATATTGGTGACAGTTGGTCCACTGTAAGAGTAGGATGTGCATCAAGATAGAATCTATCAACCTTGATAGAGAGGAGTAGTCCTATGAGATTTGAAAAGCTAAGTCTATGAATTTATGGCAACAGTAGAGTGATTGATGAAAAAAATTTTCATAGACATCACATCTGGACTTAAACTAATCAAATCTATCATATGACTGATGTTGAGGTTTGATGATTTATCCATGACCTACCATCTAGTCAGGACTCACGATAGAGGGACTGAATCACATGTTAACTATACCTAGAGGTTTATTTTAGTTCTATTGGGTTGCCACTACATACTGCTAGGTGTCACTGATGGATTATGAGAGCTCACTAGGATTGTTCCAGATCGATAATCTTTGTTGAGTTAGAATGAAATTATTTTGACCCATTGAAAAGAGTTTCAATGATACGATGATAGAGATCATTGTATATCTCACTATCAGATAGAATTGAATCTATAAGGTCACACAACAAAGGGATTAGATCTGGAATAAGAAACTAAGCTTATGAAGTGTCAATTGGGTTTAAAAAAATCCATTGGATTCATGGTAACCTTGCTAGTACATGGTTGCACCCATTCCGTTGAGATTACTTATTTGATAAGATAATTCTAACTTAATTATCTACTAATAATCTATATGAATAAGATTCATGAGACTCTAATTATTGGGTGTCTAAGGTTATGGATCACATAAATTAAGGGTGCAAATCTCTTATGAATCTCCTTAATAGTTATTATGGGGTGCCACTTTGATTTGATCAATTTGGATGTATCTATTAATTAGAGGGCCCTTGGTTTTTATATGAGGTGTCTCTTAGGTGCAAAATAGGATGTCTAATTATGGGTGCAAGGGTTCCAATAGTTGATGCCTAATGGGCTTCTTAATATAAGTTGGATAACTTAAGTTAATAGGAATTCTAATGCAAGTAGGACTTATATTATATGATTGAATAGGATTCAATCTTTATACCTATAAAAGGGGACCTCCCCTAAGGTCCCAAAACAATCCAAGCCAACCCTTCTCCACCTCAAGAGAACCTCCCACGCCCTCTCTTCCTCCCTCTTTCTCTTCTTCTTAAGCATCCCCATGCCATACTACTTGGGATGCGCGTCCCAAGTTTTGCACATGCCCAAGGTGTTGGGCATCCATTGATTGCTGATTTCTAGTACTAGTAGTAGCACATAAGCAAGAAAAAAAGATTAGAGAAGAGAAGAAGAAGAAGATTAAGAAGAAAGTCAAACGTTGATCGCGATCCAAACTTCGTTCAGATTCAGCAGGCTGAATTTTGGAGAATTAAAATTCAGATCTTAGAGAGTTATTCTAGGCTGATCCCGAGTGGATACTCATAGAGGTCAGATACTTGTGTGACTAACAGAGAGCCTCATCTCTTTTAGATCCAGATTTGAAAAAAAAGATTGCGAAAAAGGTATGTGATTTGATCACAATTTAAATTTTAGCATATATCAATTTTAGCATATGAAATAGATCCATGTGGTTTTATATTTTTATGCATACAAAATTTAGATTAAAATTATTTTAATCTTATTTTTTACTATGATATTTAAAAAATTAAAATTTTGAAATACATATGCATGCTTCAAACCCCAAATTTCAACAGTGGTATCAGAGCCATAGATTTTCATATGCTGAATTTTGATATACATATTTTTGAAAAAGTTTCAAAATTAATTTTTTTCTTAATATATAAGATATATGGATAGATCTTCAAATCTGAAATCTAGTTTTAGATTTAGTTTTAGAACATATAGTTGATATGTTGTTGCATGCATAGATCTGAATTTTGATCTAGAAAGAGTTCTAGTTAATGTTCTGTGAAATATAGATGCATGCATGAAATCTAAAATTTTTATAGTCTAAATTTTGATTCGTATATGTGATATATGATTGCATATTTAGATCATAAATTTATTTATAATCTTATTCATGACTAGTATATGAGATATATGACATCACGCTTAGATCTGAAATTTTGTTTAGATCTAATTATACATGCATATATATGATATATGTGTTGGGAATAGTGTCCCTAAGCCAATCGTCAGCCTGTTGACGGTTGTGCTCTTTCTTATATTAGTATATAAATTATAAATAAATAAAAGTTATTTTGATATTTTTTATCACAAATTGTTTCATCTTCTAATGAACTCCTGTGTTGTGGTGAAGTCCTTAGAACTATTTAGACTCGACAAAGGAGGATTTGTCGTTTAGTCCTTAAACCAGTTCGCGACTAAATGATACGTTGTTACCAAGGACAATAATGTTTATCAAGCATAGGTCATTGTGTGCCATATGGGTTGGTTGTCCTCTTAACCAAGGAGTATAGAGACACTGGTATGGCATACAGGTAAGATGTAAGGGTACATCTGCACTGAACGTGACCGACTCCGGAGCTTTTTCTGCTATTAAGATTTGCTCCGATGGAATATGGGTATAACTGTTCCTCCAACCTGAGACCACCACGGTGACTTGCAAGCAACTCACTGCACTTAGGCACTGGACTACCTGAATTTTTAATTCAGTGACGGAAGGCTGCTGGGTGTAGTCAAGTACTTGACTTATCGGTGCGTGTGTCAAGATGGGATTGACCACTCCAGTTCAGGAGCTGTGTACAGTCATGTTTTAATTTAGCAAAACCTTGACCATAGTAGTCCTAGTGAGGAGTCACAGGACTGTTTGAGTTGAGCACGATTCGGATGATCTGATCAGGGTTGACAGTTTAACCCTGAGTCATCCTATACACAGGGGTCAAAAGGGATGAATTATATAGTAACCATATTCGTGTAGGTTCTGAATGTTGCGATTGTGACTATTCGACCTATCCGAATGTCGGATACCATTGCTAGATGGTCACTTCGATTAGTATAGGAATTAGTTCCTGTGCTACCGGCTTAGGTTCGAACCTGCAGGGTCACACACATTAGATGTTCCTATCTGATCTGATGGCTGGTGAAGAGTCCCACTGGACTGGGACTCTTCGACCAAGAGTCCTAATGCTTGGGGACTCTGAGTCCTATGTGTCTGAAACTCTGTAATCGAGAATCAGGATTCTCTGATCATGAGTTCCACACATTTTGGATACTGGGGTCAAGAGTCCCACTGGTTTGGGACTCTTCGATCAAAGTTTCATATCGATGGATTTTGATGCCCGATTGCCCATCGAATTTAGACTCAGTATTTATGAGAGATTTAATTAGTGATTTGATCGCTAATTAACTCAATTTGATTGAGTAATTATTTTTGGTTCAAGTCCAATTGAATTGATTCAGTTGGGTTTGACCCGATTAGGTTAAGAGTTGACCTAATCGCCAAGGTGGTTTGTTCCTTGATCTGATCAAGGGTTGGACTTAGTCAATTCCTAATTTGATTAGGATTTTATTGAGTCTAATTAAGCCTAATTATGTTGGGTTTAACTTAGTCTAATTGTGCCTAACCTATTTTGATAAAATTGGTTCAATTAGATTGGTTTAAAATTTCAAACCACTTTGACTTATCTCCCTGCGCCACCTCACCCACCTGCGCCTATTTGAATTCATGAGAAATGAGTTCACGTGAATTTTCTCCCATGCAGAAGTCTTCCCATGCCTCACCTGTGTCTGCCATTTTGAGTGGATAAAGATGGTTGGTTGGCCATTCAAATTCAAATGATGTTTGAATTTGAATAGGCAACTAATCTCATGTGCCACCTTATCCACTTGTGCGCCACTTACTCTACACGAGAAAAAGTTTCTCGTGTAAATTCTCCACGCACAAAGAACCCATGCCCCCTTCTTCTCATGCCAAGAGTGGATAAAGATTGGTTGGTTGGTATTTGAATTCAAATTCAATTTGAATTCAACTGAGCAACCACCTAGCTTTATCCTCTCACGCAGTGAAAATGCTGTAAAGATGCGGTCTTACACTGTTTTAAAAAAAGGAAGAGAAGGTGGGGCATGTACATGACTTTATTAGAGAGAAAGGGTGGCATGAGAAAGGCCTTCTGCATGAGAAAATAAAAGAAAAAAAAAGAAAGAAAAGAAGAGAGAAAGGGCGCAGGGTCTTTTGTGAGTACCCTAGGGTTTCTGCCTAGGGTTCGGAAAGTGAGAAGGTGAGCTACGAGTGTCGTGAGCCCACCAAACTTTAGGGAGAGCTTCATCAATCTCTCAAGTTCCTTTGCTGATGATCCAGAGTATCCAAAGAGTCGGCAGACACCGATCGAAGGAGTTCGATCAGCATCAGCCGTCGAAAGTGTTCTACAACGAACTAGCATTCATGAGGAGCCGATCAGACCGGGAGCTTTGTGTGGATGATCTGCGAAGGCCAAACATACTGTGTGATTGTATTATGATGATCAAACCTTTTCGATGGTGATCAGACTACGGTGATTGACTACCCGCACGAAGGTAATGTGTTCTGAACACATAACAATAAAACGTTTACTGTAGAATTTGAAATTTTAAATTTAAATACATGCTATATATATTATATTTAGATTTTTATGTAGGGTTAATACATATTAATTAATTAGATTAATTAATAATTTTCATTATAAAATTATAATTTTGAAAAAGTTTTAAAATTATCGTTTTACCCCTGCACTAAAATTTTTTTCACAAATGGTATCAGAGCAGGTTCTAAAATATAATATACATTAGCATGCATAGATTACTAGGTTTAAATTTGAAATTTAAATTTAAAATTCAAAATTTAAAATTTAAAATTTGAATTTTGAAATTTGAAATTCAAAATTCAAAATTCAAAAATTTGAAATTCAAAATTTGAAATTTAAAATTTGAAATTTATTTGAAATTTTAAATTTAAAATTCAAAATTTAAAATTCAAAATTTGAAATTCAAAAATTTGAAATTTGTTTGAAATTTAAAATTCAAAATTTAAATTTTGAAATTTAAAATTTGAAATTTAAATTTTGAAATTGGTATATTTAGATATACTTGATCCAAGTAGCAAGTAGTCTAATTGGGTTGGTTGCCATGGTCATCCGATCATAGGAGAAAAGTAGGATTTAAAGGTCCTCTCCTCCCATTCGATGGGGTTCTCCTATAGCGGTAGGGGTGCCGAGCGATTATATCCCATGCAGACGAAGCAGTGAAAGGACTTAATTGTAAAGGTTCAATTGTAAAATTTATCATGAATGTGTTAGATTAGATCTAAAGGAATATTCATGATTTATTTTGATTGAGTTATTTTCTGTTATGTAATTAGCAATAGGATTGCTGTTTATAAAATGTGCTGATCCATTTGTGAAATGAGTCAACACATTTGGTGAACAAAAAATAAAATCTTTCAAATTGAAAATTATTTTCGAAATGCCAAACCCTGACCCATCAGCCCTAATACTTAATTAAAAGAATTAAGTGTTGTCTAGTTGGTCTAGAATTGTGAATTAAGACCTAAGACAATTCCATAAACTTGTGGGTCAATGGGTTAGATAGATTAGGTCCATAATTGGGTTAGACCTAAGGTTAGCTTAAAGAAATGGACTAAATTAGAGTAATTGGTCAAATCTAATCAAAAGTTGAATTAGATTAGGTCAAGGATACTCTAGACTCAACTCCAATAGTTGTAGTTGAATGGGTCCATGTCTTTAACTAGACCAAGATGGACTTAATTCATGGCTACGTGGTGGAACCCTATTTACTAAGTTGATCAAATTAAAACTAATGAACTGGTTGGTGTCTACGATAAGTTCGACAGTCTGACCAGTGGTTTTTAATTGGGAGCTACTCGCATTGATTCGATCTCTGATGAGTTAATGGCATATCCCTTCCACTGATCTCACATACCTGGCCAACCTGGTGAGTTAGATTTTGATTAGATCACTTGGTGATTAGGGCTCACCCATGTCATTAGGTAAATCAGTGTGACTGATTTAGGTTCTCCTAATGCCGGCTTTAATTAAATCCTTTTTAATCTGACTTGGTGAAGTCAGTGGGAGGATTGAAATTAGCTGGTCAATTTCTTCTCTTCTATCCTTTAATAAAATCCTCAAAAATTATTAGATCCCTAAAAATGATTAAGTTATAGTGATAACTAAGTCATAGCCTCCCATTAAGTGAGTGATAATGAGTCCATTAGTTTAATAATCACTGGAGGCCCAAAGGCCTGGTGCTTATTGACTAATGGAATTATCATTCATAATATGATAATTTGGTTGAGTCTTTCTGATGGTGGTCAGGTTGGCCAGCCAAAGTCGGGCCTGATCATTTATTGGTCAGATTCACCAAATCAAATCATGTTACTGGTTGGACCTAACCAGATCTTTTCAGTGGAGGCCAAAGTCTACTGATTAGGTTCTGGGGCAAAATTAATTACTAGAAGTTGTTTAGAGAAATAATTGGTTATGAACCTACCCATAGATGCACATGAATTGACCAACCAAAGTTGGGCTCGTGTGTGTCTGTGTGAATTCTAGTACCCACTAAGGAATTAAAGTAATTCCTCGAATTGGAGGTTGAGGCTACCAGTTCATAAAAATACTAGGAGAAATTTTAGACTAAAATTCAAGTCTTTAGTATTAATAATTTATGTACTAATAAAGGTCTGTTTTTCTTTTATGTAGCTATGGCCACTACCCTGTCGCTCCGATCATTATTAGATAATGACAAGCTCATGGGATCTAATTTTGATAGCTGGTATCAAAAATTAAAAATCGTCCTTGAGCATGAGCGGATCCTTTATATAGTAACGGATCCGACACCTGAGCAGCCAGCCCCGAATGCTAGAGAGACAGTCTGAGACACTTACCAGAAGTGGCTCAATGATCGCACCACCATTCAGTGTATAATGCTGGCAGCAATGAATGATGAGTTCAGTCGCAGGTTCGAGAACGCCCAGCCACAGGAGATGTTTTAAATGTTGAACGACTTCTTTGGCATGCTTGACGATGTTGAAAGGCACAAAACTAGTTGTGCCATTTTCAATGCTCGGATAAGGGATGGGGCCTCAGTCATTGATCATGTACTGTACATGATCGAAATGATTGAGCACCTAAGTAAATTGGGCTTTTCCTTGCACGAGCAGCTCGGTAAGGATGCGATCCTTAATTCTTTGCCCAAGTCCTTCCTCCCCTTTCTTACTCATTTTCGGATGATAAAGCCTGCAGTGAACTACCACGGCTTGTTGGAATTACTGCAGAACTTTGAGAAGGACCACCAGCTCCATAAGGAGTCGGTGAATGTTGTGGGAGGGTCTTCTTCTGGTCATCGACCCTTTAAGAAAGGGAAGAAGAACAAGACGAAGAAGAATAAGAAGGTGCGGCTGCATGCTGGGACATCTGTACAGGGTCTGACCAAGAAGCGCAAGCCCGACTTGAGCCAGACGGAGTGCTTCTTTTGCAAGAAGCAGGGGCACTGGAAGAGGAACTGTCCTTTATACATTGCCTCCCTGGACCCGAACAAGCCGAAGAAGAAGCAAGGTAATTATATGATAACACCTTGCAACTTTTTCATTTGTGATACTACTGCCTGGATATTGGATACCGGAAGCCCTTATCATATCTGTAATTCGATACAGGGTCTGCAGGTCAGTAGGAGATTTGATGAAGGCGAGAGGTTCCTGAACGTTGGAGATGGAAGCAAAGTTTCAGTTTTAGCTTTAGGAATCATGAACCTTGTAATCAACTCTCGTAATGTAATTCTGAGTGAATGTCACTATTGTCTAAGTTTTTTATTAAATATTATTTTTGTAGACCTTTTGGCCATGTACAGTTATGAATTTTTAATAAAAAAAATATTTGCAATATCATTTTGAATGGTGTTACAATGTTTGTTGGACAACTAAATGATGGAATTTACTTACTATCATAGCCTGTTAATATGGTTCAAACCTCTGGTAAATGCTTTAGAATGGATAATATGTCAGAAGTCTACCTTTGGCACTGTAGGCTAGGTCATATCAATAAGAATAGGATAAACAGGTTGGCTCAAGAAGGAATTCTTGAAGTGATTGTGAATCACTTCCAACCTGTGAGTCCTGTCTTCTTGGGAAGATGACCAAATCACCTTTTACTGAAAAAGGTGAGCGAGCCAGTGAACTCTTGGGTCTGATACATTCTGATGTATGTGGACCCATGAGCTCAAGTGCAAGAGGTGGATATTTCTACTTCATAATCTTCACGGACGACCTATCGAGGTATGGGTATGTCTACTTAATGAAGCATAAGTCGGAGTCGTTTGAAATGTTCAAACTATTCTGAAATGAGGTAGAAAAATAAACTAAAAAGTGTATTAAAACTCTTCGATCTGATTGAGGAGGTGAATACCTTTCCAATGAGTTTCTGACATATCTTGAGAAGAATGGGATTCTCTCTCAGTGGACTCCTCCTGGAATACCACAGCATAATGGTGTGTCTGAAAGGAGGAATCGGATCTTGTTGGATATGGTTCGATCCATGATGGAGTTTGTTGGTCTGTCGATCTCCCTCTGGGGATATGCGCTCGAATCGGCTTGTTACCTTCTAAATAGAGTTTCGAGTAAATCTGTAACCAAAATACCATATGAGATATAGATAGAACGTAAGCCAGTACTCTCGCACCTTAGGGTTTGGAGGTGTCCGACTTATGTTAAACGTTTAATTACGGACAAGCTTGGACCTAGGTCTGACAAGTGTTATTTCATAGGGTACCCAAAAGAGAACAAAGGGTATTATTTCTACCTAGCTGATGAGCATAAGGTGTTTGTCAGCCTTAAGGCAATCTTTTTTGGAAAAGAAGTTTCTTGGTGAAGGAGCTGTTGCCTCTAAGGTCGAACTTGAGGAAGTTCGGCAGGTGAAAAAACCGACACAAGTTGCTGAACCTGAATCGAATTTGGTTAGATCAGATTCGGAGCCCATTGTTCCTGCACCCTTAAGGCGATCTGGTAGAGTACCACGTCAACCGGACAGATACTATGGTTTCTTGGTCTGGGACGGCGATCTTGACGAACTTGATGAAATCGATGAGGATCCGATCACCTACATGGATGCAATGCAGAGACCTAACTCTGAGAAATGGCTAGAGGCCATGAAATCTAAAATGGAGTCCATGAAGGTCAACGATGTGTGGACATTGGTTGACCCACCCAAAGGAGTAAAACCCATAGGGTGTAAGTGGGTCTTCAAGAGGAAGAGGGGTGCAGATGGAAAGGTGGAGACCTATAAAACGTATGGCTTCAGAGTTGGAACATTTATGGACTTAAGCAAGCATCCCAGAGTTGGAACATACGTTTTGATAGGACGATCAAAATGTATGGCTTCGTTAAGAATGGAGAAGAGCCCTGCATTTATAAGTGGGCTAATGGTCCAGTAGTGGTATTTTTTGTATTGTATGTGGATGACATTCTCTTAATCGGAAATGATGTCCCTACATTACAAGGAATAAAGATTTGGCTGTCGTCACAATTCTCCATGAAGGATTTGGAAGAAGCTTCCAACATCCTAGGGATGAGGATCTATAGGGATAGATCTAAAAGGTTGCTTGGCTTATCCCAGTCCATGTACATTGATACTATGCTGAAGAGATTCAGCATGGAGAATTCCAAGAAAGGCTACCTACCGATAGGCCATGAAATTTTTCTCTCGAAGAGGGATTGTCCGACAACACCTCAAGAGAGAGAGCGTATGGGTAGAATTTTATATGCTTCGACAGTGGGATCTATCATGTACGCCATGACATGTACACGACTAGATGTGGCATACTCACTAGGGGTAGTGAGTAGATACCAATCTGATCCAGGGGAGAATCACTGGAAGGTTGTTAAAACCATTCTAAAGTATTTAAGAAATACTAAGGACCAGTGGCTTGTTTATGGTGAATCGGACTTGAGACTTATAGGGTTTACAGACTCCAGTTTCCAGTCTAATCACGATGACAGCAAGCGTGTGTCGGGATTTGTTTTCACCCTTAATGGTGGGGCTGTCTGCTGGAAGAGTTCCAAGCAGCATACTGTGGCTGATTCAGTTTGCGAAGCAGAATATGTCGCTGCATCAGATGCTGCCAAAGAAGTGGTGTGGCTGAGAAAATTCATCATCGAGCTTGGAGTAGCACCCTCCCTTGTTGGTCCAGTTCTACTCTATTGTGACAGCTCTGGAGCCATTGCTCAGGTGAAGGAACCGAAGGCACACCAGCGGACGAAGCATATTCTGCGCCGCTACCATCTCATCCTGGAAATCATGGATTGAGGTGACGTCAACCTTCAGAAGATCGATGGAAAGGAGAACCTGACTGACCCATTCACTAAAGCCATTGCGGTGAAGGAGTTCGACGACTTCAAGTCGAAGATGGATATTAGATACTGTACTGATTGGCTTTAGGCCAAGTGAAAGATTGTTGGGAATAGTGTCCCAAAGCCAATCGTCAGCCTGTTGACGGTTGTGCTCTTTCTTGTATTAGTATATGAATTATAAATAAATAAAAGTTATTTTGATATTTTTCATCACAAATTATTTCATCTTCTAATGAACTCCTGTGCTGTGGTGAAGTCCTTAGGACTATTTAGACTCGACAAAGGAGGATTTGTCGTTTAGTCCTTAAATCAGTTCGCGACTAAATGATACGTTGTTACCAAGTGTTGGGAATAGTGTCCTAAAGTCAATCGTCAGCCTGATGACGGTTGTGCTCATTTTTGTATTTATACATGAATTATAAATTAATAAAAATTATTTTGATATTTTTCATCACAAAATGTTTCATCTTCTAATGAACTCCTATGTTGTGGTGAAGTCCTTAGGACTATTTAGACTCGACAAAGGAGGATTTGTTGTTTAGTCCTTAAACCAGTTCGCGACCAAATGATACGTTGTTACCAAGGACAACAACGTTTATCAAGCATAGGTCGTTGTATGCCATATAGGTTGGTTGTCCTCTTAACCAAAGAGTGTGGAGACACTGGTATGGCATACAGGTGAGATGTAAGGGTACATCTTCACTGAACGTGACCGACTCCAGAGCTATTTCTGCTGTCAAGATTTACTTTGATAAGATATGGGTATAAATGTCCCTCCGACCTGAGACCGCCACGGTGACTTGCAAGCAACTCACTGCACTTAAGCACTGGACTACCTGAATTTTTAATTCAGTGACGGAAGACTGCTGGGTGTAGTTAAGTACTTGACTTATCGGTGCGTGTGTCAAGATGGGATTGACCACTCCAGTTTAGGAGCTGTGTACAGTCGTGTTTCAATTTAGCAAAACCTTGGCCAGGGTAGTCCTTGTGAGGAGTCACAGGACTGTTTGAGTTGAGCACGATTCGGATGATCTGATCAGGGTTGACAGTTTAACCCTAAGTCATCCTAAACACAGGGGTCAAAATGATAAATTATACAGTAACCATATTCATGTAGGTTTTGAGTATTGCGATTGCGACTCTTCGACCTATCCGGACGTTGGGTACCATTGCTAGATGGTCACTTCGATTAGTACAGGAATTGGTTCCTGTGCTACCAGCTTAGGTTCGAACCTACGGGGTCACACACATTAGAGATTCCTATCTGATCTAATGGCTGATGTAGAATCCTACATGTTTGGGAATCAGTGATCAAGAATCAGGATTCTCTAATCACGAGTTCCACATATTTTGGATACCGGGGTCAAGAGTCCCACTGGTTTAGGACTCTTCGATCAGGGTTACATATCGATGAATTCTGATGCCCGATTACCCATCGAATTTGGACTTAATATTTATGAGCGGTTTAATTAGTGATTTGATCACTAATTAACTCAATTTGATGGAGTAATTATTTTTGGATCAAGTCCAATTGAATTGGATTCAGTTGGGTTTGACCCGATTAGGTTAAGAGTTGACCTAATCGTCAAGATGGTTTGGTCCTTGATTTGATCAGGGGTTGGGCTTAGTCAATTCCTGATTTGATTAGGATTTTATTGAGCCTAATTAAGTCTAATTAAGTTAGGTTTAAATTAGTCTAATTGGACCTAACTTATTTGGTTCAATTAGGTTGGTTTAAATAATTAAACCACCTTGACCCAATCTCCATGCGCCACCTCACTTCCATTGCACCCATTTGAATTCATGAGAAGGAACTTCTCATGAATTTTTTTCTCACGCCAAGCCCTCTCCATGCCCCACTTTAATGTGCCAAATGAATGGATAAGGATGATTGGTTGGCCATTCAAATTCAAAATAAAGTTTGAATTTGAATGGGCAATCAATCTTTGCACCTTATCCCTTTTTTTACGCCCCATTTATTACATGAGAAAAGGTTTCTCATGAAATCACTCCATGCACAATTTATGCCATGCCTTACACCTTTAGTGGATAAGGGATGAGTTGGTGTCTATTTGAATTCAAAATTTGATTTGAATTCAAATGTGCAATTACTCATCTTTATCTTTTCTTTTGGATTAGACGTTTGACATTGTTATAAAAGGAGGAGAAGAGTGGGGCGTGTAGGAAGAAGATTTTTGGAGAAAAATTTTGGGACGTGAGAAGTCTTGTGCATGAGAAGAAAGTCCATATCCTTCCAAGAGAAAAAGAAAGAAAAGAAAGAAAAGTGGGTGCAAGGTTTTCGATGAGTTCCTTAGAGTTTTAGCCTGGGGTTCGGGAAGTGAGAAAGTGAGCTACGAGTGTCGTGAGCCCACAAAACTTTAGAAAGATCTTCAACATCCTCTCAAGCATGTCTGTTGATGATTTAGAGCATCCGAAGAATCGACAGACATCGATCGAAGGAGTTCGATCAGCATCGACCGTCAAAAGGGCTCTACAACGAGGTAGCACTCGTGAGGAGTCGATCAGATCGGGAGCTTCGTGTGGATGATCCGCAGAGGCCAGGCATACTGTGTGGCTGCGTCATGATGATCAAACTCTTTCGATAGTGATCAGATTGCAGCGATCTACTACCCGCACAAAGGTATTGTATTCTGAACACATAACAGTAAAGTGTTTACTGTTCGAATTTGAATTTCAAATTTAAATGAATGCATGCTATATATCATATTTAGATCCTAGTGTAGGATAAATTTATATTAATTAATTAGATTAATTAATATTTTTTCACTGTAAAATCATAATTTTAAAAAAATTTAAAATTACCATTTTACCCCTGCACTGAATTTTTCCATACCAAGGACAACAACGTTTATCAAGCATAGGTCATTGTGTGCCATATGGGTTGGTTGTCCTCTTAACCAAGGAGTGTAGAGACATTGGTATGGCATATAGATGAGATGTAAGGGTACATCTGCACTGAATGTGACCGACTCCGGAGCTTTTTTTGCTGTCAAGATTTGCTCCGATGGGATATGGGTATAACTGTCCCTCTGACCTGAGACCACCATGGTGACTTGCAAGTAACTCACTGCACTTAGGCACTGGACTACTTGAATTTCTAATTCAGTGATGGAAGGCTGCTGGGTGTAGTCAAATACTTGACTTATCGGTGCGTGTGTCGAGATGAGATTGACCACTCCAGTTCAGGAGCTGTGTACAGTCATATTTTAATTTAGCAAAATCTTAGTCAGGATAGTCCTAGTGAGGAATCATAGGACTATTTGAGTTGAGCACGATTCAGATGATCTGATCAGGGTTGACAGTTTAACCCTGAGTCATCCTATACACAGAGGTCAAAAGGGATGAATTACACAGTAACTATATTCGCGTAGGTTCTGAATGTTGTGATTGTGACTATTTGACCTATCCGGATATTGAGTACCATTGCTAGATGGTCACTTCAATTAGTACAGAAATTGGTTCCTGTGCTATCGGCTTAGGTTCGAACCTACGGGGTCACACACATTAGAGATTCCTATCTGATCTGATGGCTGGTGAAGAGTCCCACTGGACTGGGACTCTTCGATCAAGAGTCCTAATGCTTGGGGACTCTGAATCCTACATATTTGGGATTCTGTGATCGAGAATCAGAATTCTCTGATCATGAGTTTCACACATTTTGGGTACCGGGGTCAAGAGTCCCATTGGTTTGGGACTCTTCGATCAAGATTTCATATCGATGGACTTTGATGCCCGATTGCCGATCGAATTTGGACTCAGTATTTATGAGAGATATAATTAGTGATTTGATCACTAATTAACTCAATTTAATTGAGTAATTATTTTTGGTTCAAGTCCAATTGAATTGGATTCAGTTGGGTTTGACCGATTAGGTTAAGAGTTGACCTAATCGCCAAGATGGTTTGGTCCTGATCTGATCAAGGGTTGGGCTTAGTCAATTCCTGATTTGATTAGGATTTTATTGAGCCTAATTAAGCCTAATTGTGTTGGATTTAACTTAGTCTAATTATGCCTAACCTATTTTGATAAAATTGGTTTAATTAGATTGGTTTAAAATTTCAAACCACTTTGACTTATCTCCCTGCGCCACCTCACCCACCTGCACCTATCATGAGAAACGAGTTCTCATGAATTTTCTCCCATGCAGAAGTCTTCCCATGCATCACCTGTGTGTGCCATTTTGAGTGGATAAAGATGGTTGGTTGGCCATTCAAATTCAAATGATGTTTGAATTTGAATGGGCAACAATCTCATGCGCCACCTTATCCACTTGTGCGCCACTTACTCTACACGAGAAAAAGTTTCTCGTGTAAATTCTCCACACACAAAGAACCCATGCCCCCTTCTTCTCACACCAAGAGTGGATAAAGATTGGTTGGTTGGTATTTGAATTCAAATTCGATTTGAATTCAAGTGAGCAACCACCTAGCTTTATCCTCTCACACGGTGAAAATGCTGTAAAGACGCAGTCTTGCACTGTTTTAAAAAAGGAAAGAGAAAGTGGGGCATGTACATGACTTTCTTAGAGAGAAAGGGTGGCATGAGAAAGGCCTTCTGTGTGAGAAAAGAAAAGAAAAAGAAAAGAAAAGAAAAGAAAAGAAAAGAACAGAGAAAGGGTGCAAGGTCTTCTGTGAGTACCCTAGGATTTCTGTCTAGGATTCGGAAAGTGAGAAAGTGAGCTACGAGTGTCGTGAGTCCACCAAACTTCAGGAAGAGCTTCATCAATCTCTCAAGTTCCTTTGCTGACGATTCAGAGTATCCAAAGAGTCGGTAGACATCGATCGAAGGAGTTCAATCAGCATCAACTGTCGAAAGGGTTCTGTAACGAACTAGCATTCATGAGGAGCTGATCAGACCGAGATCTTCATGTGGATGATTCATGGAGGCTAGACATACTGTGTGACTGTATTGAGATAATCAAACCTTTCCGACGGTGATCAGACTACGGTGATTGACTATCCGCACGAAGGTAATATGTTCTGAACACATAACAGTAAAATGTTTATTGTAGAATTCAAAATTTTAAATTTAAATGCATGCTATATATATCATATTTAGATCCTTGTGTAGGGTTAATACATATTAATTAATTAGATTAATTAATAATTTTTACTATAAAATTATAATTTTGAAAAAGTTTTAAAATTATCGTTTTACCCCTGCACTGAAATTTTTTTCACAATATGTTTATATGTTAAAACTTAAAAATTATTTTTATTTTTAAAAACTTACTTTAATACAAAGATTTTAGAATTTGAAATTTGTATTTGTGCATGAGAGTTTTGATCATAAAAAAATCAACAATTAGGTCATGTAATAGGATTACATCTAAGATTTTTGATTTGAGTCATATGGGTCTAATTCGATTAAGTAATTGATCAAATTGAGTCAAGTATTGAATTGAGTTAGATCAATTAAGTTAATGATCATATAATTATTGTTGATCAAATCGATTGAGTCCCATATATAGAATCGATTAACCTAAGGACCTAATTTGGCTCGTTAGTTTGAGTCCGATACGCTTGAGCTAACTAATTTTGATCAATCGATCTATTGGTGTCTAAGACAAGTTAATGAGATGTGGTTATTCAATTAGTTTCGTTAGCCAATCTGGCCAATTTAATTGGTGTTTAAAGAAGGCAACGAGGGGACCACAACTGTTCTTTACTTACCTGGCTAACTTGGAAGATTGGGTCTAAAATTAGGTTGCTTAGCATTTGGTTTAGCCTATATCAATTAGATCGATCATATGATGACTGATCAGATGAGACCTAAAATCAAATCTCCCCACTAATATTAAGTCTATAGATCTTCCACCATTGTAGATGTGCGGGCGTGTTACCGGTGTTGATTGTTCTCGACTGATCACAGTGGTTCAGTTGCATCGGGAACACGCAACTACTCTATTAGCAAAGAGTTGCTCCAGGGTAAGGATGGGGTTGGGTCCAATAACTGTTAGGTGAGGGACCCAATGATAGCCTTGCACCTGCTTGTGAATGGTAGGTCAGGCTTAACTAAGAAGTATGGGCAATAATTATTAGGTGAGCCCACATGACTTAGAGATCAAGTTGCTGCAATATGCTTAGTGAAGCATCTGGGCAAGGAGTTACCTACGCATCGGTGTGCATGTTATCAATAATTATTAAGTGAGGTACATATCATCAATGGGACCACAACACCCACTAAGAATCTATTGTCACATTAGAATTTTTGTTTCCTTCCCGGAGAGTGGAGGGATCCAAAAATTAGTGGAAGTCATTATTTGCATCTTAAAGTCTCTAGAAGCAAATTAAAAAATTAAGTACAAAAGTCTAACTTGAATCTCTACTCTTGCAGTTAAACCATTATGTCAGCCTCAAACCCTCTAGCTCGCATCCTTGAAACCAATCGTTTGATCGGTAATAATTTCAAAGATTGGCTCAGAAACCTTAGGATTGTCCTGACTTCAGAAAAGTTAAGCTATATTCTCGACCAAGATCCCGTTGTGTTGCCAAACCATCCTACTGCTGAGCAGAGAGCTGTTTTTGAGAAGTGGATGGATGAAGATAGTCGGGTTAAGTGCTATGTGTTGGCATCTATGTCAAACGAGTTACAAAGCCAGCACGAGCATATGCCCACTATTCAGGTCATGATTACTCACCTACAAGAGTTGTATGGTGAGCAGAGCTGTACTGTGTGCTTTGAAGTATCCAAGAGACTCTTTAATTTGAAGATACGTGAAGGACAGTCTGTCCATGAGCACTGTATGACAGTGATCAAGGATATTGAGGAGCTTGAGAAGCTCGGGCTGGATATGCAAAGGAATTGCAGATGGATCTGATCCTTCAATCCTTTACTAGTTCATATAGTCAATTCATCATGAATTTTCATATGAACAAATTTGACTACACTATTCTTGAACTTGTCAACATGTTGGTCACAACGGAGGGTACCTTGAAGAGTTCAAGGAGCTCTGTTCTTACTGTGGAGCAGACTTCTTCTTTCAAGAGAAAGTCTGTTGGAAGGAAGAAGACTAAATCTACAAAGAAACAAAAGAATGAGAGCAAGCTGAAAAAAGGATGGTCCAAAGATGGTTGAGATAAAGGAAAAGTGTTTCTACTGTCATGCTGAAGTGTGGAGAAATTCAGTGCAGGGATAAAATGATAATTTAAAACTTTTTCAAAATCACTATTTTACAGTAAAAATTATTAATTAATCTAATTAATTAATAAGAATTTACCCTACACTAGGATCTAAATATGATATATAGCATGCATGCATTTAAATTTGAAATTTGAATTTGAACAGTAAACACTTTACTGTAATGTGTTCAGAATACAATACCTTTGTGCGGGTAGTAGATTGCCGTAATCTGATCACCATCGGAAGAGTCTGATCATTGTGATGCAGTCACATAGCATGTCTGGCCTCTGTGGATCATCCACATGAAGCTCCCGATCTGATCGACTCCTCATGAGTGCTAGCTCGTTGTAGAGCCCTTTCGACGGTCGATGCTGATCGAACTCCTTCGATCGATGTCTGTCGATTCTTTGGATGCTTTGGATCATCAGCAGACGTGTTTGAGAGGATGTTGAAGATCTTCCTGAAATTTGGTGGGCTCACGACACTCGTAGCTCACCTTCTCACTTCCCGAACTCCAGGCTGAAACCTTGAAGAACTCACTGAAACCCTGCGCTCACTTTTTCTTTCTTTTCTTTCTTTTTCTCTCGGAAGGATATAGACCTTCACCTTGCACACAAGGATTCCTCATGCCCAGATTTTCTCTCCAAAATTTTTCTTGCACACGGCCCACTCTTCTCCTCCTTTTAAAACAACAACCAAGGTCTTATCCACGTGAGAGGATAAAGATGAGTAATTGCACATTTGAATTCAAATCAAATTTTGAATTCAAATGGAAACTAATTTATCCCTATCCACTAAGGGCGTGAGAAGAGGAGGGCGTGGCTTAATTTGTGCGTGAGTGATTTCATGAGAAACATTTTCTTGTATAATAAATAGGGTGTTAAAAGAGGATAAGGTCAAGGGCTAAGATTGGTTGCTCATTCAAATTCAAACTTTGTTTTTGAATTTGAATGGCCAACCAATCATCCTTATCCACTCATTAGGCACATTAAAGTAGGGTGTGAGGAGGGCTTTGCATGAGAAAAAATTCATGAGAACTTCCTTCTCGTGAATTCAAATGGGCGCAGTGGAAATGAGGTGGCGCAGGGAGAATGGGTCAAGGTGGTTTCATTATTTAAACCAACCTAATTGAACCAAATAAGTTAGGCCCAATTAGACTAATTTAAATCTAACTTAATTAGACTTAATTAGGCTCAATAAAATTCTAATCAAATCAGAAATTGATTAAGCCCAACTCCTGATCAAATCAGGGACCAAACCATCTCGACGATTAGGTCAACTCTTAACCTAATCAGGTCAAACCCAACTGAATCCAATTCAATTGGACTTGATCTAAAAATAATTACTCAATTAAATTGAGTTAATTAGTGATCAAATCACTAATTAAACTCTCATAAATATTGAGTCCAAATCGATGGGTAATCGGGCATCAGAATTCATCGATATGTAACCCTGATCGAAGAGTCCTAAACCAGTGGGACTCTTGACCCCGGTACCCAAAATATATGGAATTCATGATCAAAGAATCCTGATTCTCGATCATAGAATCTCAGACATAAAGGACTCTTCACCAGCCATCAGATCAGATAGGAATCTCTAATGTGTGTGACCCGCAGGTTCGAACCTAAACCAGTAGCACAGGAACCAATTCCTATACTAATCGAAGTGACCATCTAGCAATGGTAACCGATGTCCGGATAGGTCAAAAAATTATAATCGCAACACTCAGAACCTACGTGAATATGGTTACTGTATAATTCATCCTTTTGACCTCTGTGTTTAGAACGACTCAGGGTAAAACTGTCAACCCTGATTAGATCATCCGAATCATGCTCAACTCAAACAGTCCTGTAACTCCTCACAAGGACTACCCTGGCCAAGGTTTTGCTAAATTGAAACATGACTGTATACAGCTCCTAAACTAGAGTGGTCAATCCCATCTTGACACACGCACCGATAAGTCAAGTACTTGACTACACCCAGCAGCCTTCCGTCACTGAATTAGAAATTCAGGTAGTCCAGTGCCTAAGTGCAGTGAGTTGCTTGCAAGTCACCATGGCGGTCTCAGATCGGAGGGACATTTATACCCATATTCCATCGGAGCAAATCTTGACAGCAGAAATAGCTCTGGAGTCGGTCACATTCAGTGCAGATTACCCTTACATCTCACCTGTATGCCATACCAGTGTCTCCACACTCATTGGTTAAGAGGACAACCAACCTATATGGCACAAACGACCTATGCTTGATAAACGTTGTCATCTTTGGTAACAACGTATCATTTGGTCGCGAACAGATTTAAGGACTAAACGATAAATCCTCCTTTGTCGAGTCTAAATAGTCCTAAGGACTTCACCACAACATAGGAGTTCATTAGAAGATGAAATATTTTATGATGAAAAATATCAAAATAATTTTTATTAATTCATAATTCATGTACATATACAAAAATGGGCACAACCGTCAACTGGCTGACGATTGGCTTTGGGATACTATTCCCAACAGAAGGCCGCTAGAGGAGGAACTGTCCAAAATACCTGGACAGCCTAAAGACCAAAAAGGATGATAAATCTTTTGAAGGTATGCTCGTAATTGAATCTAATCTTACGATTTTTTCTACTTCTAGTTGGATATTGGACTCTGGTTCGAGTGCTCATATCTGTATCTCAATGCAGGGTCTGATAGAAAGTAGGAGGTTGAGGAAGGTGACATGATCCTTCAGATCGGTAATGAAGCAAAGATTGCTGCAGAGGCCATTGGCACTTACCCTCTTCAATTATTGTCTGGCGTTAGATTAGATTTGAAAGATTGTTATTATGTTCTTGTAGCTAGTTAAAATTTAATTTTCATGTCTGTGCTAGCACAGAAAGATTTTGAAATTAATTTCAATAAAGATTTTTATTCCATTTATTTACGAAATAAATTGATTGCACGAGGTCTTTTAATTGACAGTCTTTATCACTTGCATGTTGATGCGAATGTGAACCTAGACGAGCAAATAGTGAGTGCCATAGGTCAAAAGAGATCTAGAGATGAAATTAACTAGAAGTACTTGTGGCACCATAGACTAGGCCATATTGGAGATGACAGAATAAACAAACTGAAAAAGGATGGATCCTTGGCTCTCTTTGCCCAGAGCCATATATAGCTTGTGAATCTTATCTTCAAGGAAAGATGACTAAGTTACCCTTTGTAGGATATGGAAAAGGCCATAGAGCTACTTGCCCTAGTACACACCGACGTGTGTGGGCCATTTGATGTGCAGATCAGGGGTGGTTACACCTACTTCATTATCTTTACGATGATTTGTCTAGGTATGGATATATGTATCTAATGAAACACAAGTCTGAGGTCTTTGAAAAGTTCAAAAAATTCAGGCATGAAGTAGAAAAGCAGACAGGCAAGTCGTTAAGGTTCTTTGATCTGATCGAGGAGGAGAATACCTTAGTCAGAAATTTTTGGGATATCTTAAGGACAACGGCATAGTCTCTTAGTGGACCCCTCTTGGAACACCTCGGCTCAACGGGGTATCCAAAAGGAGGAACATGACCTTATTGGATATGGTCAGGTTTATGATGAGCTTCACTGATCTACCCTTATTTCTTTGGGGTCATGCCTTGTTAATTGCCATTCACTTGTTGAATAGATTCCTTCAAAGTCCGTTCCTACCATACCGTATGAGATATAGTTTGGTAAGAAGCTGAGTCTGGATTATCTTAAGACTTGAGGATGTCTGGACTATGTCAAGAGATAGATAGCAGAAAAATTGGAGGATAGATCCATTATAGCTCATTTTATAGGGTATCCAAAAGAATCCATGGGATACTACTACTTTCTACAAGACCACAATGTGATTGTGAGTCGAAATGCTATATTTCTGAAAAAATAGTTTATCCAGGATGGCGGCAGTCAGAGATTAGTGAAACTCGAAGAGAAGATCTCTGAAGAGTCTAGAGCTATAGATCCTCAGAAACCTATAGTCTATGAGCCAGTAGTTGATGTTCCTCTACCACCTCGTAGATCTAGCAGGATCTTCCGACCTCCTGAAAGGTACATGGGTATGCTTACGGAGGAAGTAAAGAAAATATTTTTATGGAAGATAGGGGTCATGGTGATGATCCCAATACCTTTGACGAGGCGATATTTGACATCGATTTCGAGAAATGGTTTGATACTATGAAGTCAGAAATTGACTTGATGCACTTGAACTAAGCCTGGATTTTAGTGGATCTACCTAAATGTATTGTACCTATTGGATATGAAAACTATCTTCCTGAATGGATGTCTTGAGAAAAATATCTATATAGAGCAGCCTATGGGTTTCATATCTGATGATAGTGATCATAAAGTCTGCAAGCTGCAAAGGTCATATACAGATTAAAGCAGGCTTCTCACAGTTAGAACCATTATTTTGATGAGGCAATCAAATCGTTTGATTTTATCAAAAATGAAGAGAAACCTTATGTATACAAGAGAGTCAGTAGGAGTACAATCATCTTCCTCGTACTGTACATTGATGATATTTTTCTCATTGAGAATGATATTCCCATGCTGACCACGGTCAAAAGATGATTGTCCAAAGAATTCTCCATGAAAGATCTAGAGGAAGCATCCTATATTCTCCAAATAAAGGTCTATAGGGATAGATCTAAACGGATGCTTGACCTATCACAAAAGCTGTACATAGAGAAGGTTCTGAAGAGGTTCATCATGAAAAACTCTAAGAGAGATCTTTTACCTCTTAGGCATGGTATTCGTCTATCCAAGATGATGTGTCCGACCACATCTGAGAAGATTCAGCGCATGAGTAGGATTCCTTATGCTTCGGCAATAGAAAGCCTCATGTGTGCCATACTATGTACTCGATCTGATATTGTCCTTGCTATAAGTGTCACGGTAGGTATCAATCGAATCCAGATGAGGAGCATTGGATAGCTGTGAAGAACATCTTTAAGTACTTAAGAAGGACTAAGGATCTATTCTTGATCTTTGGAGGTGATTCTGAGTTGCGATTCGAGAATGTATTCTTGTTCGATTTACTAGAAGGATTCTGAGTAATCGATCAATGGAGATTGAGTGTGCTACAGATATGTAGGATGAATTTTGATTTTAATATTAGTTGTAGAACTGGATGTCATGCCATGATATAGTACTGCAAAGACAATGGCACCATAGTCTTTGCTAAGGAGTCAAAGTCTCACCAGAAGTCCAAAGACATAGAGCACCGATATATGCGACTACCTCATGTTGAGGTGTGAAGAGTAGACTCCGCAGATAATATGGCAGACCCACTGACTAAACAGCTGAGCCAACTGAAAATGAAAGTCCACCTTGAAAAGATGGGACTTAGATTTATGGTCAATTGGCTTTAGTCCAAGTGGAAGATTGTTAGATGTATGTCCTACAAGCCAATATGGCCGACACATTGTAATTAATCTAGGACACAATTTTATACTTAATATATTGATATGATCAATAAAAAAAAATTCTTTTTTATTCAAGTGTAATGTGTCTTTGAATCATCCATGGAATTAGTTTCGATACATACTCTCAAGGTGTTGAGAATTAGAGACATATTTTTAATTCCTAAAGGCTCCCGATCATAGGATCATTATGAGGATGATGACAGATCTAGATAGATTGACGCACAAATCACTTCCTTCAGAATAGATGGATCTCTAATCTATTGTGTAGAGACACAGAAGATGAGTGCAGGTGATTGTTAGAGAACAACTAGCACTGAGCGTGACCATACGAGAGATCACTTGGATTTCTATTCAATCGTCAGTGATTGTCTCGATGCTGTAGTTGTGTGTCTGATCTTTTGATTTGAGATGGTACTACTACTCGCAGTGAGGCTACTGAAGTTTGATTGACACATAAACATGGGTTTCAATGAGTCCTTGTAGTGGATATTTGCGACAGTTGGTCCACTGTAGGAGTAGGATGCGCATCAAGATAGGATCTATCAACCTTGATAAAGAAGAGTAGTCCTATAAATTTGAGAAGCTAAGTTCATGAATCTGTGGCCACAGTAGATTGATGGAAAAGAGTTTCCATAGATATCACATCTGGAATTGAGCTAATCAAATCTATCATATGACTGATGTTGAGATTTGACGATTTATCTATGATCTATCATCTAGTCGGAACTCACGATAGAGGGACTAAATCACATGTTAACTACACCTAGAGGTTCATTTTAGTTCTATTGGATTGTCACTATATACTGCTAGGTATCACTGGTGGATTATGAGAGCTCACTAGGATTGTTCCGGATTGACAATCTTTGTTGAGTTAGAGTAGAATTATTCTGATCTATTGAAAAGAGTTTCAATGATATGATGATAGAGATTATTGTATGTCTCACTACCAGATAGAATTGAACCTATAAGGTCACACAATAAAGAGATTAGGCATGGAATAAGAAACTGAGCTTATGAAGTGTCAATTGGGCTTAAAAAAATTCATTGGATTTAGAAAAATTTATTGGGTTCATGGTAACCTTGTTAGCACATGGTTGGACCCAATTTCTCTTTCTGTTGAGATTACTTATTTGATAAAATAATTTTAACTTAATTACCTACTAATAATCTATATAAATAAGATTCATGAGACTCTAATTATTGGGTGTTTAAATTATGGATCACATAAATTAAGGGTGCAAGTCCCTTATGAATCTCCTTGATAGTTATTATGGGGTACCACTTTGATTTGATCAATTTGGGCGTGTCCATTAATTAGAGGGCCTTTGGTTTTCATATGAGGTGTCTCTTGGGTGCAAAATAGGGTGTCTAATTATGGGTGCAAAGGCTCCAATAGTTGGTGCCTAATGGGCTTCCTAATGTAAGTTGGATAACTTAAGTTAATAGGAATCCTAATGCAAGTAGGACTTATATTATATGATTGAATAGGATTCAATCTTTGTGCCTATAAAATGAGACCTCCCCTAAGGTCCCAAAATAATTCAAGCCAGCCCCTCTCCACCCCAAGAGAACCTCCCACGCCCTCTCTTCCTCCCTCTTTCTCTTCTCCTTAGGCATCCCCACACCATACTGCTTGGGATGCGCGTTCCAAGTTTTGCACACGCCCAAGGTGTTGGGCGTCCATTGATTGCTGGTTTCTAGTGCCGGTAGTAGCACATGAGTAAGGAAAAAAGATTAGAGAAGAGAAGAAGAAGAAGATCAAGGAGAAAGATCAAACGTTGATCGTGATCCAAATTTCGTTCAGATTTAGCAAGCTAAATTTTGGAGAATCAAAATTCAAATCTTAAAGAGTTATTCCAGGCTGATTCTGAGTGGATACTCATAGAGATCAGATACTTGTACGGCTAACAGAGAGCCTCATCTCTTCTAGATCCAGATTTGAAGAAAGAGATTGCGAAAAAGGTATGTGATTTGATCATAATTTAAATTTCAGCATATATCAATTTTAATATATGAAATAGATCCATGTGATTTTATATTTTTATGCATGTAAAATTTATATTAAAATTATTTTAATTTTATTCTCCACTGTGGTATTTAGAAAATTAAATTTTTGAAACACATATACATGTTTCAAACCCTAAATTCCAACAGAGGTTCCCTGTAGCTTTTCTTAGACACCAACAGAGTTGGTCAGACCAACATACGGACCTAATTAGAAAATTACCTTTCACACTTTTGTCAACACCAATTGATCTAAAGAATTCAACTTTTGAATTGAAAATAAATCCCAACATTACAACTTCATATAATTTTTAAGAGGATCTTTGAACTGGTCTCGGTACATCCTAACTACGACTACGTAAAATGTATATTACAAATTATATAATTTTGGCATGCTACAATAATTTATAATAACAATCATATTATCATGCTAAAAATTAAATAAGGGTACAATTGAAGTCATAACATATGATAAGCATATTCAAGTAAAATAGCAAACTCTAATCATATTAGGCATGCATAACACCCTTAACCATACATCGATTTAAGCATGAAGGTACCATGATAAAATAAATTCTAAATTATTAAAAATTTATAATTCTAATAATTAAATTTAAAATCATAGTACATATAAGGTTAAAAATATTTTTTGAGATTAAAGATCAATGGTAAAAATCAATGTAATATTTTTGGCAATATATGATCAATAACAATTCTATGCAACTATTTTACACTTGTTTGATTGAATCAGACAAGGATGACTCTGGTACTACTATTGGGTTCTAGCCTCATAGTGAAAGTAATTTTTAAAATTTTAAAAATATACAAATCAATAGTTTTATCAAATAAAACTATCGAGTCAGAATTCAAATCCTAGAATCACCTTGCCAATATCGATAAAATACAAACAAGCATACAAAAGAGATAAAATTTTTACTTTCACCAAAAAGGATGAAGTGGCACATTGGTGTTCTCCATGAGACTCCAAAGTAGAAGTCCTCCAATGGTGATCCACACAAAAGTTGGCCAAGGTCCTTCCTAACCGATGCACCGCCGCAGCCTTATCTTTTCAAGAATACTGTCGGCTTTGAACTCATGGTATGATCGCACCAAAGCCCAGTTGCTTCTGAACTTACCACCAGAATGACATCAAGAAGATACTCTTCAATATCTCATAATCTAGAATTTGATTTTTGGCTCCAACATATAAAAAAATCAAACCATAGGGCACACAAGCAACACTTGCTAAAAATCTCACCACCCTTCTTGCAATTTTGCCACTCAATTTTCTCTTGCTTTTTTTTTAAATTTTTTTTTAGAATTTTTCTTATGATTTCCACATCCCTAGTCTCTAGTTTCAACCTAAATCATAGCAACAAGGCATGTGGGATGTCCCATATAAATAAGGGACCAAGAGACGTGTCATGGGATGAAGAGGCACCAACCTTTGGCGCTCCAACTTCTCACATGGTGAATAAATTCACCATGTAAAATTTTTGGTGCATGAGATACTTGCAATAGAAGGACTCTTCCTCTTCTATGTGCCATAAAAATTTTACTTAATTTTGATGACAAATCAATGGATATCTGGTTGAGAATTTATGGCAATGCATATTAGTTAAGAGCCTTCATTAAAAAGGACTCTCCAACTTCACACACTGAAAAGAGGTGGGGTGGCATTTATTTTTGGTGTGGCTTCTAGTGGGCACATAGGAGTCCTTCTCCACTTGAAACTATTTCAAGTTGGATAAGGATCCAATCTAAATGGACCCAATCCTATTAGGTCAAAGGCAACTAGTCTAGGTTAGCTCAAACACTTTCATCTAAATCAATTTAGAAACTTGAGTTTATACAATGTGCTAGTATATCAAATTAATCCATAAAATTTATATTAAACTTTAATTAAATTAGACCAAAGTCAAATCCCAAAGTGTGTAACCCATTGGGTTTCAAGTCTTGCCAGTAGTAGACCAAGACTTTCGATGTAACCCTAATCCGATGAGATTAGGTCACTCGAAGAGTCCCAATCAACTTGAACTCTTCTAAATTAATTTCAGAATTAAACTCTTTTAATTCTGATGAATCCACAAGTCAAGATTGACATCTAGCAACATGTCATGACTACTTGAAAGATTTAAAATTTTAATGATCAAAATATTTTTCAATAGTAAGTTACTGTGTAATTCAATCCTTCAATCAAATAACATTCCAAATGAGCTGTGGGTATGAAAATATGTCAAACTCAATCACTTATCTTTATGTATCTTGATCTGAAGATGATGATTCAGTTGATGATATATTAAAATTTTTTCTAATTATCATCCTGCTTTGGCCAAAGACTTCCGAATCATTAACTTATGAGATCATATAGGATGTTCACTCTCCTTATTAGAAGTGACTGGTCCCTTATTGATCACTCACAACCTCCATGCACTCTTCAGCATATCCAGAATACCCCATATAAGGATCAAAGGATCAAGTTAGGAAGTGGACCAAAATATAGATCTAAGTACATAAGGTACCATAGTGATCTCAGGTCAAAAGATCACTTACACAACTCCCACTAGAGAATCATCAGTTGATATATAAATAAGACTCTATCTAATATTCTCTCATAGATTTATTCAGTGAACTCATTCTCTAATGAGCACTCATATCCTTATATTAGTGTCACCATACAGTGGTTATGAGATCAAGCACCCTCATTTCTGAACATACATAGGATATGCCAGTCTTACCGATATCATTGATCTCCGACTTAATGTACCAACAATTAAAAATATTTTAGATCATGACTATCAAAGATTTAGGTCTCACTGGCATGATCTCATCATGGCCCTAAAACCATTGTCCAGATCTATGGAGTTCATTATAATCTTAAGAACAATAAGATGCAACATATAATGAATCAAAAATATCTATTTTATTAATAATATAAATATCAATTACATGAGTCTGAAAGATAAATTATAATAAACATCCTATCGCATCCCATATGTGATGGGCTTGTAGGGCATTTTTCTTTCATCAGAAAGGTAATCCTGTTGAACTCGATGAGAACAACGAGGATCTGATCACTTACATAAATGCAATGTAGAGGTCTGACTATGATAAGTGACTAGAAGCTATGAAGTCCGAAATAGAGTTCATGAAGATCAATGATGTATAGACATTAGTTGACCCACCTGAAGGCATAAAACCCATAGGGTGTAAGTAGATCTTCAAAAAAAAGATAGGCACAGATAGAAAGATGGAGATCTATAAAGCTCATCTGATGGCCAAAGATTATCGTCAGTGTTATCGTATTGAGTATGATGAGATATTTTTTCTTGTGGTAATGCGCAAGTCTATTCAGATCATGATTGTGATAGCAGTACACCTAAACTATAAAATCTGATAAATGGATACGAAAACAGCCTTTCTAAATGGAGAGCTAGAAGAAAAGATGTATATGATACAATCTGAAAATTTCATATCCATAGATAAGTCTGAGATGTGCAAGCTTCAAAGGTCTATTTATGGACTGAAGTAGGCATCTCGGAGTTAGAACATGTGTTTTGATAAAGTAATCAAAATGTATGACTTCGTTAAGAATAAAGAAGAACCTTGCATATACAAGTGGATTAATAATTATGTGGTAGTATTTCTTATTTTATATGTGGATGACATTCTCTTAATCAAAAATGACATCACTACATTATAAGGAATAAAGGTTTGGCTATCGTCATAATTCTTTATGAAGGACTTGGGAGAAACATCCTACATCCTTGGAACGAAGATCAATAGAGATAGATCTAAGAAGTTGCTTGAATTATCCCGATCCACATACATTGATACTGTGCTGAAGCAGTTCAATATAGAGAATTTCAAGAAAGATTTTCTTTCGATAGACCATGAAATTTCACTCTCGAAAAAGAATTATCCAACAACTTCTCAAGAGAGAGGAAATATGAGTAAAATTTTATATGCTTCAGTAGTGGGATTCATTATATGTGCCATGACATATATGAGACCACATGGCATACTCACTAGGGATAGTGAGCAGATACCAGTCCGATCTAAATAAGAACCACTAGAAGGTCGTAAAAGATCATCCTTAAGTATTTGAGAAATACTAAGGACCAATGGCTTGTCTATGGAGAATCTGACTTAAAACTTATGGAGTTTACAGACTCTAATTTTCAGTCAGATCATGATGATAGCAAGAGTATGTTGGGATATGCATATATCCTTAACGATGGAGCAATTTGCTAGAAAACTTTCAAGTAGCAAATCGTGACCGACTCTATTTACGAGGCAGAATATATCGTGACACCAATACTGTAAAAGAAGTTGTGTAGTTGCGGAAGTTCATCAGCGAACTCAGAGTGGCACCCTCTCTCGATGGTTTTGTCTTGTTGTACTCTAGCAACACTAGCGTCATTGCTCAAGCGATGGAACTGAAGTCACATCAACACACCAAGTATATTCTACGCTACTACCACCTGATTTGGGAGATCGTGGATCGAGGTGATGTTGAGCTTTAGAAGATCGATAAAAAGAAGAACCTGACTGACTCATTTACTAAAGTCCTCGGTGTTAAGGAGTTCAAAGATTATAAATCGAAGATGGATATACGATACTATACCGATTGGCTTTAGTCAAAGTGGGAGTTGTTAGAAAATATGTCCCAAAGTCAATTGTCAGTCTGTTGACGGTTGAGCTCATTATTGTAATTATATATGAATTATTAAATAATAAATATTATTTAATTTTTTTATCACTTTGTATATCTTCTTTGAACTCTTATATTGTGATGAAGTACTTAGAACTATTTGAATCGATATAGGAGGTGTTGGTGCAAAAATCCACCTGCGTCGGAGAAGCTGGAGTCAAGGGAGCCGCGGTCACCACCGGGACCTGCAAGGGAAGTCTAAATCGAAGGTGGGGGTGCTCCGACAAGACCCTCCGACGCTCAAGTCAGTTCTCTGCCTCAACAAGAATGGAGTGCTCGAACGAAAATTTTAGCAGAGTTTTGAGATAGAAAATGAGAGCTTAGAGAATAAGTATCTGGGGTCCCCCTTTTATAGGCGGAGGGCGCAACAGACTGATAGTGACATTTGTAACCATCTGGCAGTGGGCCGTTTGGGGCCAGAAGGAGCTTGTTATGAAGAGTAGTGGAGTGGAGTCATGGCCATCACTGTGACCTGCCACGTGGAGTCTGTTGCGGGGAGTGGAGCGGCGTCCGTTGTCGTGACCTACCAGAGAGTGAGGAGCTGCACGGTATCCATTGCAGGAAGTGGAGTAGAGTCATGGCCATTATTGTGGTCTGTCAGGGAGTGATGGAGCCGCACGAAATCCATCGCAAGAAGTGGAGCAGAGTCGTGGCCATTACTATGGTCTGCCAGGGGGTCCAGACCTGTCGCCCGAAGTTCGGTTGGAGTTCGATCTCCTTAAAAGCCCGGATGGGGATCATTTATCGAGGAATCTCGACGAGGCCTGTCTGCAATAGAAATCCGAAAGGAATTCGTCCACAATGAATCTGACACGGACCGCTCGTGATAGAAATTTGAAGTAGATCGCTTGTAGCAGAAGCTCGGAGTGGGTCGCTGCAGTAGGAGCCCGGAGTCCAGTCCTTGTAGGAATTCGGGGTGAGGTCCACCTGCAACAGGAGTTCAGGGGGAAGTCCGGCTCCTGTGGGGGCTCGACGAAGTCTACCTATTCGGGGAAGGAGTCCGGCTCCCGTAGGAGTCCGGACGAAGTCTTCCTGCAGCGGAATCGGGGATGAAGTCCGGCTCCCGTAGGAGTCCGGATGAAGTCTACCTTCAGTCGAGTCGGGGACGAGGTCCGGCTCCCGTAGGAGTTCGGATGAAGTCTTCCGAGCCGGAGTCGGGGATGAAGTCCGCTCCCGTAGGAGTCCGAATGAAGTCTTCCTGCAGTCGGAGTCGGGGGCGAAGTCCGGCTCCCGTAGGAGTCCGAATGAAGTCTTCCTGCAGCCAGAGTTGGGGACGAAGTCCGGCTCCCGTAGGAGTCCGGATGAAGTCTACCTGCAGTCGTCCGGCTCCCTAGGAGTCCGGAGTCGGGGACGAAGTTGGCTCCTGTAGGAGTCCGGATGAAATCTACCTGCAGTCGTCCGGCTCCCGTAGGATCCGGAGTCGAGGACGAGGTCCGGCTCCCGTAGGAGTCTGGATGAAGTCTACCTTCAGTCGAAGTAGGGGACGAGGTCGGCTCCGTAGGAGTCTGGATGAAGCCTTCCTGCAGTTGAAGTTGGGGACAAAGTCTGCTCCCGTAGGAGTCCGGATGAAATCTACCTGCAGTCGTCCGGCTCCCGTAGGAGTCCGGAGTCGGGGACGAGGTCCGACTCCCGTAGGAGTCCGGATGAAGTCTACCTTCAGTCAGTCAGGGATGAGGTCCGGCTCCCGTAGGAGTCCGATGAAGTCTACCTTCAGTCAGAGTCGGAAAGAGGTCCGGCTCCCGTAGGAGTTGGATGAAGTCTTCCTGCAGCCGGAGTCAGGGATGAAGTCCGGCTCCCATAGGAGTCCGGATGAAGTTTCCTGCAGCCAGAGTCGAGGCGAAGTCCGGCTCCCGTAGGAGTCCGGATGAAGTCTTCCTGCAGCCGGAGTTGGGGACGAAGTCCGGCTCCCGTAGGAGTCCGGATGAAGTCTACCTGCAGTCGTCTGGCTCCCATAGGAGTTCGGAGTCGGAGACAAAGTCCGGCTCCCGTAGGAGTCTGGATGAAATCTACCTGCAGTCGTCCAGCTCCCGTAGGAGTCCGGAGTCGGGGATGAGGTCCGGCTCCCATAGGAGTCCGGATGAAGTCTACCTTCAGTCGGAGTAGGGGACGAGGTCTGGCTCCCGTAGGAGTCCGGATGAAGCCTTCCTGCAGTTGAAGTCGGAGACGAAGTCTGGCTCCCGTAGGAGTCCGGATGAAATCTACCTGCAGTCGTTCGGCTCCCGTAGGAGTCCGGAGTCGGGGACGAGGTCCAGCTCTCGTAGGAGTCCGGATGAAGTCTACCTTCAGTCGGAGTCGGGGATGAGGTCCGGCTCCCGTAGGAGTCCGGATGGAGTCTTTCTGCAGTTGAAGTCGGGGACGAAGTCCGACTCCCATAGGAGTCCGGATGGAGTCTTCCTGCAGTTGAAGTGGGGACGAAGTCGGCTCCCTAGGAGTTGGATAAAGTCTACCTGCGGCTGAAGTTGGAGATGAAGTCCGGCTCCCGTAGGAGTCCGATGAATACTAGAAGGTGGTCGACCACCGTCGAAACTTGGGTGGAGTCCGCCCGTCGTGGAGAATCCGGCCTACACTGGTGGCAGTTTATTCGTCAGCAGAACTTGGGAACGTTGCGGAGGCTCAGCCGCCGGAGAGGTTTGGGAAGATGTCGTCGAAGGTCGGACGTCGATAGAACCCCTGGAGGGTCACTCCTGGCACGAACTTCGGTTGGGGGGGATATTTTATACCCAACACCAGTCCCCCTACTTCCGAGTTCGAGTTTCAAATGAAGAAGTACAGAAAATTTTCACAGCCGAAGTTGTCCCTTGAATCCTGTGCACGATCGCCCTCAGATATTCTGGCATTTAATGCGCGCGTGCGGGATCTTTTCAAATCGGACGATCCGAGGGACCTTTCAAATTTTCGCTGGAGCCTAGGTACAGCACAGTAATGGTTCTATCAGCTGCTTTTAGCCGCCTGTTGTGGCGAGTGGGACACGTGGCGAGCGCGGGTCAGCCTGGGAAGATCCGCGATCATTATAGCGCCGGATCCCAGGGCTTTTTAAACCCGCCTTTCCGCCCTCAGGAGTCTCATTCCGCCTGAAAGTTCCATCGGTGTCTGCCTTCTCTCCAAGAGTTCTGACCCTCCTTGGCATCTACCTTGGCCCTAGGCATTCTTCGAGTCACCCCTGTCCTTGCATCTCTGCATCTTTCGGAGCGACTTAGGTTAGTCCCGAAACTTCCGTTTCTCTTCTTGCCATCTAGGTGCTCTTTCTCCTCCATTTTTTTTTTGTCGCGTTCCCCTGGTTTGGTCCCCCACGAACTTTTCGCCTCTTATTTCGCCTGATTTCTCCGGATTTTTAGAGTCCGTGTTTGAAATATCTTCTGGCACTTCCGCCTCTAGTGGTTCCAGGAGTTCGTCCGCCTCAGCCCCCCAGAACCCTCATACTGTAGACGAACCCTCATCTAGGGCGGGGCCTCGCCAGGTTTTTGCGTCGGGCGCCATTCCTTGTTCTCTGACTCCGGATGAACTTTTACTGATAAGGGTTTAGTATGGAGTTCCTCTGGAGTAGATCTGGAGCTTCCTGGTTCTGCCGACCAGGCTAGCACCCCCCACCTGGCCGTTTCTGCCTGTATCAGGAGGCCTTCCGTGCCGGGCTCCGTCTTCCGCTTCCGCCCTTCGTCGTCACTCTTTTTTTTTTTAGATATTTCTTTGGCTTCAGTCGTGCCGAATTCCTTTAGGTTTCTGATAGGGTTCCTCTCCCTTTGCCACGTAGTCGAAGTCCAGCCATCTCTTTCTTTGTTTAGGCATTTTTACACTTTCAAGCGCCACCCCTCGACCAAGGACTGATGGTACTTATCCCCCCAGTTCGACAAGAAGGGGTTACTGAAGGGTGCTCCCTCTTCAATCCATAATTGGAAGGGGAAGTTCCTCTACGTCCAGTGCCCGAACCTGAAGCTGGGACTGCCCCCTTAGGGCTCCCTGAGGGACTCTGTCCGTCGGGCCCCAGCCTGGGGAGGATGACCTTCAGGCCACCCGGAAGCTTCTTAGCTATTCGACTCCTTCCCTTCCCAACCTTCTGAAGGATCAGTTTTTGTTCAACATCGGCATGAGCCCTCTGGATCCTACGAGTATCCCATCTTTGCTTTCTTCTTCTTTTCTCCTGCTCTTCTTCTCACTTCTTTTTCTTTCTTCTTCTTTTTTTTTTTTACGCGTCACTTCTTCCTTTTTCACTCCATTACTGATCTCTTTTTTCTCTCTCTTTTTTTTTTTTTTTTTAAGGAATGGATGCCGAAGCAGTACGGATGCTCGCCAGGGGCCTCAAGGCTCACAAAAGAAAAGGCGTCGCGACCTCTGGATCGGCAAAGAAGGCCAGAATGGAGGAGACGAGCTCGGCCATGCCTGCCCAGGCGGCCTTCGCAGTCGACGTTCCTTCAGACGCCGAACCACCGGCTCCCGGGCCTCTTCAAGGAGTTCCCCCGCTGGGTTCCCGTTTCGGGGGTCCGCTTTGAGGAGGTGCCCGGGGTTAAGAGGGGGAGGAGAAGGAAGTCGGTGGCGCGCGGGTGAGTAGCCACCATCGAAGAGTCCCACGGTTTCGAAGAAGAGCCAGGGGAGAATCCCTTTAATGACAGGGACTTGATAAAGCGACTGATCGATGGCTGTATCCTGCCCGAAGTCATCCAGAGGATTGATCGCGCCGATCCTGAACAACGGTTTGGGAATCCCTAGGTCCTTTCTCGAGGTAAACAGGTTCACCTTCCCCCTTCTCCTCGCTCCTTCGTTTAATTAATTCTTCAACTTTCATTCTGACCTCCTGGCCGCCCTTGCAGATCGGGCACCAGCTCCTTGCCAACATCGAGGCGACGAACCGGGCGAGAAGGGATGCCATCCAGCGGAGGAGAGTCGCTGGGCCGAAGTCGCCCGCTTCAAAGAAAAGGTTGCTGAGGTAGCCAACCTCCAAGAGGCCCTTGAGAAAGAAAAGCAGACCTCGGAGGAGACGGTGAGGAAGGCGGAGGCCGAGATCGCGAATTTGACGGAGCAGATTCTGATTCTGATCTCGGAGGCCAAGGTCCTAGCAGTGGAGGAGTTCAAGGCCTTCGTGGAGATGAGGGACCTGAACGTCAAGTTCAGCCAAGAAGCGTTCATCAAAGGGTTCGAGCTCTGTCAAGAGAAGGTGGTCAAGAAATTTCCCAACTCGACCTCAGCTTCTTGGACGAGATGTCCGAAGACGAAGTCGGGCCCTCTCCCACTGCTATTGCCACCGCAGCCCCCCTTTCGGGAACACCAAGCTCCCCAACTCCTATTTAGAGGTCTGAGGCCTCTGACTTTGTATTTTTTTTATTGTAATTTTTTTTCCCTCTTATCTTTAAGAAACATTCAATCAATAAAATTGGGTTTCTCCTTATAGAGGGCTTCTCCACTCTTCTTCTCCCCTCTCTTTTTTTCTTTTTTTTTTTGCAATGAGACGTGCCTTGACGCTTTTGTCTCCCGATGGCAGTGTCCTGCCGAAGCGCTTCCCTTACCACAGGGAATTCCGCTGAAGTCCATGATCCAACGTCTGAAGAAGAAAGTTCATCATTTAACAAAAAGGTCGAAGGAGATGGATGGTGAACTTCGCAGGTTGAGGAGAGTCACTCTGAGGCCACCGCGGAGGCCATCCACTTTCAGAACCTCCACGTAAAGGGGATCATGGAGTATAGCCGGAGGAAAGCAAACTTCGAGAAGGAGCTCGAGGAACATAAGAAGCATGCCAGCGATCGATCTTGGGCTCAAGCTGCCAAGATCAGCTCTCTCAGAGTGGAGCTGTCGGCTGCACAGAAGAGGATTAGCTAGTTGGAAGGAAGCTCATCCCGGCTTCCAACCCGGGCCGACTGTGATCGGGAATGGTCGAAGAAGTTCTCCGACCTTCAGCAATAGCTCCAGGATGCCGAGGCGAGCTATAACGCGTACCGGGCTGGCTGGTGCAAGCAGGTGGATGACTATAGGGGGAAGCTCAGGATGGCGACCGATGAGGTTGCCTGCCTTCAAAGGCAGCTAGCTAAAGGAGCTCAGTTTGCTCCTATTCGGGATCCTGACGAACTCCAATCTCTGAGAAGAACTGTAGAAGAGCTATCTGCCGCCCTCGGGAAGGGAAGCTGAACTACAGCAATTGAAGATCCAGCTGGTATACGAGCAGCAGGCAGTCAAGGATGCGGAGGCGGAATCCGAGGTTCTGAGAAAAAGGCACCGAGAGGTGGAGAATGAAAGCCAGCGACTTCATCGGAGATATATGGAGATGCTAATGAGAGAGAAGGAATTAGAAGAAGAAGCCGAAAGCTTGAGGCACTCCCTGATGAGGGTTGAAATCGAAAGTTCGATGTCGGAGGAAGCCGGGCCCCCTTAGGGCTCTTTTCATCTTCTGTCCTTCTATGTACCTTCTTCTGCCGCTTGTTCGCTTGTTGTCGTTGCTGTTGTGTTGTTGTTGTTTTTTTTTTTTTTGTCACCCTTTTTTCTTCAGTCTCAAGGGCTCTGTAATGTATACTTAATTAATGACATGAAAAGAAAATTTTTCGTTACCTTTTTTTACTCATGTGTTGAATTGTCGCTTGTCGAGCTTCCTTCGGCTTTTGCCTTGTCCGATATCGATGCCATTCGGAGGTACCCGATCACCGTCGCATTAACCCATCCTTTTGTTTATGGCCGCTGATTTGTCCGGGACCACTCGAGTTTGACGCCTCTTTTCAGAGTCCGAGCTCGGAGGTCCGAGCTTCTCGTCACCCCGAGGAAGCCGCCTTATCTCTGGCCTGTGTTGAGAGCCTTCTTAAAGGTCGAGATTTTGATAAGAACTCCAATCCTCGCTAAGATGAGGTTCTCTGCATCTTTGATGCAATTTATTTTCCATTCGTCGCTGATGCAGTTCGTCGCTTTCCTTTTTAACTCCCCTCCCCTTTTTCCTTTTTCTTTTTTCGAGTGAGGGTTTTCCCACTGCTCTTGGTGGGGTCGCGGGAGCACGAAGGGGTCGCTGGGAAGGTTCCCTTCTTCTTATCTGGTCTTGAATGACCAGACCTTAATTGGTGTCAGGATGAGGTTCTTCCCCTATTTCTGATGTAATCGATTTTAGCTCAGGTTAGGACGAGATCCTCCTCTTGTCTCTAATAGGGCTATAGGGGTACATATGGGCATTGCGGGGCCTCTCCCCCCATCCAGTCTGAGTGTAACCAGGCCTTCGACTTTGCTCAAGTTAGGGCAAGATTCTCCTCCTATCCCTAACAGGGTGTGGGGGCACATACGGGCGTTGCAGGGCCTCTCCCCCATCTGGTCTAAGGGTAATCAGGCCTTCGACTTTGCTCAAGTTAGGGCGAGGTTCTCCCCCTGTCCCTAACAAGGCTGTGGGGGCACATTCGGGCATTGCAGGGCCTCCCCCCCATCCGATCTAAGGGTAACCAGGCCTTCGACTTTGCTCAAGTTAGGGCGAGATTCTCCTCCTGTCTCTAACAGGGCTGTGGGGGCACATTTGGGCATTGCAGGGCCTCTCCCCCCATCCGGTCTAAGGGTAACCGGGCCTTCAACTTTGCTCATGTTAGGGCGAGGTTCTCCTCCTGTCCCTAACATGGCTGTGGGGGTGCATATGGGCGCTGCATGGCCTCTCCCCCCATCCGGTCTATAAATAACTGGGCCTTCGACCTTGCTCATGTTAGGGCAAGGTTCTCCTCCTGTCCCTAACATGGCTGTGGGGGCACATATGGGCGCTGTATGACCTCTCCCCCCATCCGATCTATAAATAATCGGGCCTTCAACTTTGCCCACATTAGGGTTTGTTTTCGTTGTCCGAAGTGGTCGTCCCCTGTCGTTACAAGTCCATGCCAAAAAAGAAAAGATGTGCAGATCTGAAAGGAATCTTGATTTAAAGTGGGGTCGTTCGTAATACATTTACAAGTTTTCAAATCCTAGAGCTGTGGAAGGTCTGCTTCCTGTCAAGGTCCTCCAGAGACAGAGTTAATGATCCCAATCGGAGGCCGATCTTCGGGCTGCTCTTCCCTCCTTGGCGGCTCAGGCTGTGGCAGGGCCCTTGGCCGATCTTCTCCACCCTCAGGCCGGCGTCGAATGAACCTATCGAACCGACCTCATCGGATGAGCTCCTCGATCTCATCTCGGAGCTGAATGCATTCCTTCGTGTCATGGCCGTGGTCATAATGGTAGAGGCAGAACTTGTTAGGATTGTGCTTCTCGAGGTGCGTGCGCATCCTCTCTGGCCTTGGGAGCTGCTCTCTGACCTCCATCAGCACCTGGGTTTTCGATGCGTTGAGGGGGGCATAGCTGCGGAATCTTCCTGGGGGAGAGCTCCGCCGAGCCCGGTGCTCCGGGCTTCCCCGCCTACATGCTCGGGGAGGAGTCTGGGTGCGCTTGTGCCCGGGAGGAGTTCGAGAACGTGACCGAGCTTCTCTCGATCCTTTTTCGACTGTGGGCTTACTCGAGTCTCCCACCTGCGCTCTCTCGCGTCTCCTCATCCTTCATTTTGAAGGCTTCTTCTGCTCGGGCGTACCCTTCGCCCAAGCCAACAGGTCAGCAAAATTCTGGGGTACTTCTTTTCCAAGAGAATAAAAGGTCGTTCTTCTGAAGGCCACCTTTCAGGGCGGCCATCGCTACCGATTGGTCCAAGTTCCAGACCTCCAATGCGGCGACATTGAAATGGTTGATGTAGGCCCGAATGGACTCCCCCTCCCTCTGCTTGATGTTAATGAGGGACTCCGAACCCTTCCGGGGATGCCGGCTGCTAACAAAATGAGCCACAAACTGGTAGCTCATCTGATCAAAGGAAAAGATGGTATCTGGCTTCAGCATCGAGTACCAGTTTCTCGCCGCTCCCTTCAAGGTGGATGGGAAGGCTCGGCATAGGATGGCGTCGGGCACGCCATGAAGCAGCATCATTATCCGGAAGGCCTCCAGGTGGTCAACTGGGTCCGAAGTCCCATCGTAGCTTTCAAATTGAGGGAGCTTGAAGTTTGGCGGGATCGATTCCTGCATGATCATTTGAGAAAAGGGAGGGTCAGTACAAATATCCTCACCATAAGCGGGGAAAGCGTGGTGGAGTTTTTCGATCCGCCAGTTCATCTCCTAGAGCCTCCGGTCCAGGAAATCCTCTCGACTACGGGTCTCAAGGGTCTTCTGGCAGAATGGAGGTAGAGATCTTCCAGGGGTGAAATCGTGATCTGACTGAGGGCTCTCCACCCTCGGATTCGTCTTTCCGGGAAAGGCGGAGCGACTGGCCCAGGTGGCCCATCCTACCGGCGGATTTTGGAGTTTCGACGACATTCTCTCCAGTCGCACTGACGCCTGCGGCTGTTGCTGCTGCTGCATGGCCTGCACCGCTTCAGCGAGGCCTCTGACCTACTGAGCCAGTAGGTCGAATTGTTCTGCGCCAACCGCCGTTGCCGGAGGAGGAGGCTGGGAAACTGGGGGTGAGGCCAGAGCCTGAGATCTGGCTGCAGAGGACGTGGATCACCGTGTGGATGCTTTGCGGGAGGCATCGGGCAAAGATCTAGTGGGGGAAGGAGAGGACGTCGAAAAAGATGACCGGAGGCGGTCCCGTTGATCGCTCCTTTAAGAACAAGGGCACTGCGAAGGTTCAAAGGGCCACCCTTCCTCTAGCGTCAATCCTGTTGGTGCAAAAATCTGCCTGCATCGGAGAAGCTGGAGTCGAGGGAGCCACGGTCGTCGTGGGGACCTGCAAGGGAAGTCTAAACCGGAGGTGGGGGTGCTCTGGCAAGACCCTCCGACGCTCAAGTCAGTTCTCTACCTCAACAAGAATGGAGTGCTCGAACGAAAATTTTAGCAGAATTTTGAGATAGAAAATGAGAGCTTAGAGAATAACGTATCTGGGGTCCCCCTTTTATAGGCGGAGGGTGCAACAGACTGACAGCGATATTTGTAACCGTTTGACAGTGGGCCGGTCAGGGCCAGAAGGAGCTTGTTATGAAGAGTAGTGGAGTGGAGTCATGGCCATCACCGTGACCTGCCTCGTAGAGTCTGTTGCGGGGAGTGGAGCGGCATCCGTTGTCGTGATTTGCCAGAGAGTGGAGGAGCCGCGCGGTATCCGTCGTAGGAAGTGGAGCAGAGTCATGGCCATTATTGTGGTCTGCCAGGGAGTGATGGAGCCATGCAAAATCCATCGCAGGAAGTGGAGCAGAGTCGTGGCTGTTACTATGATCTGCCAGGGGGTCCAGACCTATCGGTCGAAGTTTGGTTGGAGTTCGATCTCCTTAGAAGTCCGAATGGAGATCATTTGTCGAGGAATCTCGATCGAGGCCTGTCTGCAATAGAAATCCGAAAGAAATTCATCCACAATGAATCCGACACGGACCGCTTGTGATAGAAATTTGAAGTAGATCGCTTGTAGCAGAAGCTTGGAGTGGGTCGCTTGCAGTAGGAGCCCAGAGTCCGGTCCTTGTAGGAATTCGGGGTGAGGTCCACCTGCAACAGGAGTTCAGGACGAAAGTCCGGCTCCCATGGGGGCTCGGATGAAGTCTACCTGTTCGGGGAAGGAGTCTGGCTCCCGTAGGAGTCCGGACGAAGTCTTCCTGCAACTGGAGTCGGGGATGAAGTCCGGCTCTCGTAGGAGTCCGGATGAAGTCTACCTTCAGTCGGAGTCAGGGACGAGGTTCGGCTCCCGTAGGAGTCCGGATGAAGTCTTCCTGCAGCCGGAGTCGGGGATGAAGTCCGGCTCCCATAGGAGTCCGGATGAAGTCTTCCTGCAGCCGGAGTCGGGGGCGAAGTCCGGCTCCCGTAGGAGTCCGGATGAAGTCTTCCTACAGCCGGAGTTGGGGATGAAGTCTGGCTCCCGTAGGAGTCCGGATGAAGTCTACCTGCAGTCGTCCGGCTCCCATAGGAGTCCAGAGTCGGGGATGAAGTCCGACTCCCGTAGGAGTCCGGATGAAATCTACCTGCAGTCGTCCGGCTCCCGTAGGAGTCCAAAGTCGGGGATGAGGTCCGGCTCCCGTAGGAGTCCGGATGAAGTCTACCTTCAGTCGGAGTAGGGGACGAGGTCCGACTCCTGTAGGAGTCCGAATGAAGCCTTCCTACAGTTGAAGTCGGGGATGAAATCTGGCTCCCGTAGGAGTCTGGATGAAATCTACCTGCAGTCGTCCGGCTCCCGTAGGAATTCGGAGTCGGGGATGAGGTCCGGCTCCTGTAGGAGTCTTGATGAAGTCTACCTTCAGTCGGAGTCGGGGACGAGGTCCGGCTCCCGTAGGAGTCTGGATGAAGTCTACCTTCAGTGGGAGTCGGGGATGAGGTTCGGCTCCCGTAGGAGTCCGGATGAAGTCTTCCTGTAGCCAGAGTTGGGGACGAAGTCCGGCTCCCGTAGGAGTCCAGATGAAGTCTTCCTGCAGCCGGAGTCGGGGGCGAAGTCCGGCTCCCGTAGGAGTCCAGATGAAGTCTTCCTGCAGTCGGAGTTGGGGACGAAGTCCGGCTCCCGTAGGAGTCCGGATGAAGTCTATCTGCAGTCGTCCGGCTCCCGTAGGAGTCCGGAGTCGGGGATGAAGTCCGGCTCCCGTAGGAGTCCGGATGAAATCTACCTGCAGTCGTCCGGCTCCCGTAGGAGTCTGGAGTCGGGGATGAGGTCTGGCTCCCGTAGGAGTCCGGATGAAGTCTACCTTCAGTCGGAGTAGGGGACGTGGTTCGGCTCTCGTAGGAATCCGGATGAAGCCTTCCTGCAGTTGAAGTCGGGGACGAAGTCCGGCTCCCGTAGGAGTCAGGATGAAATCTACCTGCAGTCGTCCGACTCCCGTAGGAGTTCGGAGTCGGGGATGAGGTCTGGCTCCCGTAGGAGTCCGGATGAAGTCTACCTTCAGTCGGAGTCGGGGATGAGGTCCGGCTCCCGTAGGAGTCCGGATGGAGTCTTTCTGCAGTTGAAGTCGGAGACGAAGTTTGGCTCCCGTAGGAGTCCGGATGGACTCTTTCTGCAGTTGAAGTCAGGGACGAAGTCCGGCTCCCGTAGGAGTCCGGATGAAGTCTACCTGCGGCTGAAGTTGGGGATGAAGTCCGGCTCCCGTAGGAGTCCGGATGAAGACTAGAAGGTGGTCGACCACCGCTGAAACTTGGGTGGAGTCCGCCCATCGTGGAGAATCCAGCCTACACTGGTGGTAGTTTATCCATCGGCAGAACTTGGGAACGTTGCGGAGGCTCAGCCGTCGGAGAGGTTCGGGAAGATGTCGTTGAAGGTCGGACGTCGGTAGAACCCCTAGAGGGTCACTCCTGGCACGAACTTCGACTGGGGGGGTATTTTATACCCAACCGGAGGATATATCATTTAGTCCTTAATCTAGTTCACAACCAAATGATATTCTATTAGTAGGATGATAGCTATATCAAGTGTAGGTTATTGTGTGCCATGGGCGTTGGTTGTCCTCTTAACTAAAGAGTATGGAGATACTGGCATTGCATGCAAGTAAGATGTAAGAGTATATTTTACTGAATGTAACAACTATGGAGCACTCTGCTGTCAAGAGTAGCTCGTGAAGGATATGGGTATAAGTATCCCTCTGACCTAAGATCACCATAGTGATTTGCAAGTAACTCACTGTGCTTTGGTGTCAAACTATCTGAATTTCTAATTCAGTGATGAAAGATTTCTAGGTACAGTCAAGTACTTACGAAGTCGGTGTGTGAGTCAAGATAGAATTGATCCCTCCGAATAAATAAGAGTTAATGCATCATCGTATTTCAGTTCAATAAAACTTTGGCTAGGGTAATCTATATGATAGATTTAAAAGGTTGAAATACAATATAGATGACTTATTTTGGGTTGAAAGTTAAACTCTAGATCACTTTGGGTATTAGGGTCAAAGGGATGAGTTATACGATAACCATATGCCAATGGGTTCTTGAATATTGCTGAGCAATCTTTTGACCTATCCAGATATCGGGTACCATTACTAGATGGTCTCCTTGATTGGTATAGAAAAATTATTTCTGTACTATCGGCTTAGGTTCGAACCTATGGGATCACAATCAAAAAAAATTTCTGATTGATCATATAGCTGATCGATGATTGAGAATCATTCCAGTGTATAACCATCAATTCAATTGAAGATTAATCTTATGCAAAAGTTATAAAAATTTAATTTACTAAGAGTTGATGAATTATAGAATGATTGATTAGCAATTAAATTGCTAATTAGCTCAATTTGATTGAGCATTGAAGTTTGGATCAAGTCTAATTGAATTAGATTCAATTAGGTTTGATCCGATTAGGTTATGAGATGACCTAATCGTTAAGGATGTTCGATTTTTGATTTGATCGGAACTTGAATTTGATTAATTTTTAATTTGATTAGAATTTAATCAAGATAATTTATTACCTAATTAGATTAGGTTCAATGGTCTGAATAGGTCTAACCTAATTTAGTTTGGTTGAGAACGTAATTGGATAAAATTCAAGTTCAAATGGATTTGAACCAAAGCCTATGCGCCATCTTATCTCTACGCTCTTCATTTCTTCATGCAAGAAATGTTTCTATGTGAATTTTTCTCATGCCCAAAAGAGATATGCCGCCCACTCTCTAGTCTCCTTTGGATTAGGATAAGTTTGGTTCATAATTCAAATTCAAATGGTTTGAATTTGACTTAAAACAACCTAGTTCTTATCCTTATCCTTTGCTTATCGCCTACACCTTGAGAAGGCTGATCATTTGTGTGACAAATGAGAAGGGAATTGTATGAGAAATGTCTCACACCTCAGCCCTTCTGGCATTCCTCTTGGATAAGGATCAAGTGATTGAGTTTTGAATTCAAATTGGTTTGAATTTGAACTAAATCAAACCACCTTATCCTTATCTTATCTCCTCTCCACACCATGATTAAATTCTCTCCATTTTGTGTGACAAAGTGAGAGGCTTTTACTATAGAAATTGGTTTCTGAGAGTGACAGGGCATGAAACAGAGAGGGGGTGGGTCACTCTGTGCGACAGAAAGAGGAAAACAGCTTCCTCTTTGGGCATGAGTTCTCGGGTGGGGTTCTAGGATTTCGGCTCTAAAATTTTATGAGAAGAAAAATCAAGAGAGTCTTGTTCTATACTTTCTACACCACCACCTCCTCCTTTTATTCCATCCCGTACACCACCTCCTCCTCCTTTTGTTCGATCCTCTGAGTCAGAAAAGTCTAGGTGATCCAAAGGAAGGAGCACATATCAGCCATCTAGTGCTTTTCATGCGAGCTAGCACTCTCGAAAAAGGACGATCAGATCAGAGCTTCGAGCGGACATTCTGTAGAGATCGGACATACTGTGTGGCTCTTTAATATTAGAAAGAATCTGTTACCATATCTATCAGCAGTGATGATCATCGATCCATGCTCTAGTAAAGATCTAATCTCTATAGATAAGATCTACAGTTGATTAGTTTGCTTGTTTTAGATTCGATTTGCTTGCATGATTGATATGATCAATCACACCTAAAATCAGATGCTGTATTTATTTATGTCATATGATCCTAATTAGGTAGCTTCTAGATCAGATCTAAGGTATGCAAATAGATTAAAATATTTAATCTGTAGTCTTTTGCTAAAATTTTTGAAAATGCATGTATTGAACTACTGATTTTATCTTCAACAATATCCTTAAAGAAGAATATAACATTTAAATGGTGAATAATAACATCACCGATAATATATCCATAAGTTATTAGAGTTCGAAGGCCGAGGCAAAAGTATCCCATCCAGTTGCTTGAGGTGATAGATTTCTGACTGAATAACTTCATCCACTTGGTAGAAACCTTCCCAGTTGAGACTCAGCTTTCCACGCTCTGTGGGCTGAGAGACTTCAGCTCGCTATAGGACCAGATCTCTAACCTTAAACTCCTTACCTTGGACATGAAAATTGTAATACCTCACTACCTTCTGTCGATAGGTTGCCATCCTCACTTTTGCCTTCTCATAGGTTTCCTTAAGCAGATCCAAATTTGCTCGAAGCTCTTCTTCATTACTTTGGTCATCATAATTTTTGACCCAGTGTGAAGGGAGCCTGAGTTTTACAAGGATGATAACTTTGGCTTCAAAGGAAAGGTTGAAAAGAGTCTCCCTTGTTGGAGTTCTTTGGGTGGTTCGGTAGGCCCATAAGATATTATACAGCTCATCGACTCAGGCTCCCTTGGCCCAATTGATCTTGGCTTTTAGTCCCTGCAAAATGGTTCGGTTGGTAACTTTGGCTTCTCTATTGGCCTAAGGATGGCCCACCATAGTGAAGTGCTGGGAGATGCCATGGTCTTGCTAGAATTCGATGAACCTCAAGTGTGTGAAATGACAACCGTTGTCTATAACAATCACTCGAGGAAGATCGAACATATAAATAATAGTCTTCCAAATAAAGTTAGTCACTTTGACTTCAGTAATTTTAGCAAGGGGCTTAGCTTCCACCTATTTGATAAAGTAATCGATAGCCACTAATCAGAATTTTCTTTGGCCCGATGTTGGCAGAAAAGGACCCAAGATGTCCATTCCCCATTGGACAAATGGCCAAGGAGCGACAATTGGAGTGAGCGGCACAGATGGTAGATGCTGAATATTGGCATTCCGCTGGCATCGATCGTACTGTTTAACAAAGTTAGCTACTTCATCTTGCATCTTAGGCCAGTAATACCCTTACCAAAGTAGTTTATATGCTAGAAACTTGCCAGCTAGGTGATTATCGCATATTTCTTCGTGCACCTCCCTAAGAGCATATTCAACTTTGGATGGGCGAAGACACCTTAAAAGCGACAGAGAGAAGGATCGCTTGTAAAGTCTCCCATTGTAGAAGATGTAGAGAGTAGCCTAAAACTTGATCTTCCTGGCTTCCTTTGAGTCTGTAGGCAGCACCCCATCCCTTAGGAAATGAGTGAAGGGATCCATCCAATAATGTTCATCATCAACTTGCAGAACATGGACCGAATCTTCTATGCTTGACCTTTCCAAGACTTCAAAAAATGACTGTCATGGAAGATCTCTTGGTGTAAGGGTTGCCAACTTTGATAGCAGATCAGCTTTTGAATTTTCAATTCAAAGAACTTGCTGGATATCAAAGTCAGGAACTTCTGATATCAGATCCTTCACCTTCTGCAAGTAATTTTCATGTTTTCTTCTCGACTTTGGAGTCTCCTCTTACTTGTCCTACCATCAATTGGGAATCAGTGCATATCTTTAATTTTGATACCTCAAGCTCTTTGACGATCCTTAGTCCTGCCAAAAGTACTTCGTATTCCACTTCATTATTGGTAGATGGAAAGTTGAACCTCAAGGCATATCCAGTAGTGAACCTTTTAGGTTCGAGTAGCAGTAACCCGACCCTTGATCCAGCAGCATTGGATGAGCTGTCTACATATATTATCCAGGAGTTCCACAGTCCTAATGGCTTTGGTTCTTCCATTGCATCTTCTTGAATGGGTTTGGGTATTTCCAGGTCGTCAGGGATGGTACATTCTATAATGAAGTCTGCCAGGATCTACACTTTGATGGAAGGCCAAGGTCGATATTGAATTTCAAATTCTATCAGTTCAATAGCCTATTTCGCCAGTCTATCGGATGTATCTGGACAATGCAAAATAGCTTTGAGTGGCTGGTCCGTCAACACCATGATTGGATGTGCAAGGAAATAGGGCCAAAGTCTCCTAGCTGTAATAATGAGTACAAAGATTAGCTTCTCCAACTTTGTGTACCAGGTCTCAGCGTCATGTAATACTCGACTGGTGTAGTAAATTGGTTTCTGTATTTTATCCTGCTCATAGACCAGCACAACACTTATTGCCACCGGAGATACCACTAAGTATAAATAAAGCTACTCGCCTATGTTCGGCTTGCTAAGAAGTGGTGCCGAACTCATATATTGCTTTAGTTTCCCAAAGACTTGCTAGCACTCATCGATCCATTGAAAATTTTTCAACCGCTTCAAAGTTTGAAAAAAGGGAGGTAGTGCTCAGCTGATCTCGAGACAAATCTATTTAAAGCCACCACTCGACCGGTGAGGTGCTGAACTTCTATTATATTTCTTGGTGGACTCATCTCTATTATAGCCCGAATCTTTTCTAGATTGGCTTCTATCCTCCTACAGGACACCATGAAGCTTAAATTTTTTTTGAAATCACTCCAAAGGCACACTTGGTAGGATTTAGCTTCATTTTGTATTTTCTCAAAGTTGCAAAGGTCTCTTCGAGGTCTTCAATGTGGGTCCGAAAAGCTTTGCTTTTAACAAGCATATCATTCACATAAACTTTCATATTTCGGCCAATTTGGTCTTTGAAAATCTGATTGACTAAGCATTGGTAAGTTGCACCTGTATTTTTTAAACCAAAAGGTATCACCTTGTAACAAAAGAGATCTCAATCAGTAATAAAGGTCATTTTCTCCTCATCTTCAGAAGCCATTCGGATCTTGTTATATCCAGAAAAGGCATCCATGAAGGTGAAGAGCTCATGGTCCAAAGTTGCATCCACCAATTGGTCTATGAAAGGCAAAGGGTAACTATCTTTCGAGCATGCATCATTAAAATTTATAAAGTCGATGCAAACCCTCCACTTGTCATTCGCCTTTTTCACAAGAACCACATTCGCAATCCAGTTGGGGTAGTTGACCTCCCGAATGAAGCCTACATCTAGTAGCTTATCTATTTCTTCAGCTATCATCTTTTGTCATTTAGGTATGAAGCTTCTTTTCTTCTGCTTAATGGGCTTGTGCTTTGGGTTGATGCTCAGCCGATGCATTATCACTTCTGAGTCGACACCGAGCATGTCTGCTGGTGTCCAAGCGAATACATCAACATGGGCCTGCAAAAAAGAAATAAGTCTTTTTCTGGTTATCTGATCGAGATTCGATCCAATCTGGATGGTATGCTCCTTATTGTCATCTCCAAGTTGGATCGTCTCTAGATCTTCCACTAGTTTTCCCTTTTCTTCGGACAAATCGTCTCGAGTGTCCAACCCATCAACCAGGTAGGCTTCAGATGGGCCTGATCCATGAAGTGCGATGTTGTAATACTGTCATGCAAGGCCTGATCTCCACGCACCTCGCCAACTCCGAAGCATGTAGAAAATTTCATCTTTAGATGATAGGTGGATACAACAGCTTGGAGTGCATTGAGTCCTAGACGTCCAAAGATTGCATTGTAAGCCGAAGATATTCGAACTACCAGGAAATCCACTTGGACTTTAGATCGTTGAGGAGACTGCCCGGCTATCATGGAAAGAGTTACTATCCCCTCAACGGGTACAGTGTCCCCAGTAAATCCCATAAGAGGGGTGTCCATCCATCCCATTTATTTCGGTGATATGCCCATTTGAGAGAAAGCATCATAAAATAAAATATCGATCAAACTTTCATTATCAATTAAGATACGATATACATCATAATTTATAATGTTAAGAGTTACAACCATTGTGTCGTTATGTGGGAACTGAATCCCTTGGGCATCCTCCTCAGTAAAAATAAGGGATTCTTCGACTTTTAGCTTCTTGGATGGTACGGCTACTTTCTCTACCCTTTCCGGGACCCTCCAATTATCGCATTGATTACTTCTGCAGAAGGTCGATCTCCAGAAAGCTCCCTCTGCTGAGGTTTCGATAAGGCAGGTAATCTTCGTTGCTCCTCCTGCCAATCTTGTTGACGCTGGATGAATCGATCCAAACGACCATGCTGAATGAGTTCTTCAATTTCATCCTAAAGCTGAATGTAGTCTTCAGTGTCATGGCTATGGTCGTGGTGATACAAGCAATATTTATTTGGATTTCGCCGACCAGGATCGAACTTCAGTTTTGGCGCTCCTAGAATCCGATCCTTAATCTCCATGAGCACTTAGGATCGATCGGTATTCAAGGGGTGTAGTTGGTGAACTTTCTAGGTGGAGGCAGATGCTGGTCCCGTTGAGGATTGTCCCTCTGTCGAGAGTTGTGCGGGGAGTTCGGGATCTTCAATGTCTGGGAGGAGAAAGGGGGTGCTGCTGGTTCCTCGAGGGAGACTCTGACTTTTCTTCCCCCTTGTCTTCGATAGGAATTATCGGCTCATCTGATCAAAGGAATGAATCGTTCGGGACTTTAAACTGGTATACCAATGTCTAGCTGTACCCTTCAAAGTAGATGGAAAAGTATGACAGAGACAGCATTGATCACCCCATGGATGAGCATCAAAGATTTAAAGCTCTCCAAATAATCTATAGGATCGATAATCCCATGGTAGCTCTCAAGTTATGGCATCTTGAAGTTCAAGGAAAGCAGCTCTTGCATTATTTGATCATTGAATGGGGGGTTAGTGTTGTACCTGTTGAGAAATGTGTCCCAAAAAGCCAATCGTCAAGCTGTTGACGGTTGAGCAACCAAGTATTGTAATTGATTTGTTAATAAATAAAATATATTTGGCATTTTCATCATAAGTTTTCATCTTCTAATGAACTCCGTTGTTATGATGAAGTCCTTAGGACTATTTAAGTTCGATAAAGAGAGGATTTATCGATTAGCCCTTAAAACTATTCACGACCAAATGATAAGCTGTTAATAAAGACGACAGCTTCTATCGAGCATAGGTCGCTGTAGGCCATATGGGTTGGTTGTCCTCTTAACCAAGGAGTGTGGAGACACTGGTATGGCATACAGGTGAGATGTAAGGGTACATCATCATTGAACATGATCAATTCCAAGGCATTCTGCTGTCGAGAATGTCTTTGATGGGATATAGGTATAAGTATCCTTAGACCTGAGATCGCCTCAGTGACTTGCAAGTAACTCACTGTGCTTTGGTACTGGACTAACTGAATTTCTAATTCAGGGATGGAAGGCTTCTGGGCATAGTCAAGTACTTGCGAAGTCAGAGTGTGATCAAGATGGGATTGACCACTCCAAGAGTTGGAGAAGAATGAGTCGCTGTATTTCAATTTAGCAAAATCTTGGCCAGGATAATCCATTAGATGGATTTGATATTTTGAAATACAATGTGGACAACCTGATCAGAGTTGACAGTTGAACTCTGGGGTGTCCTATGATCATTTTGGTCAAGAGGATGAATTATATGAAAACTATATCCGCATGGGTTCTAAGATGTTGTTCTACACATTCGACCTATCTGGTCATCGGGTACCATTGCTAGATGGTCACTTCGATTGGTATAGAAATTTGTTCCTGTGCTACTGGCTTAGGTTTAAACCTATGAGGTCACACACATTAGAGTTCATAATCCGATCGGATGGTTGATCGACGATTAAGAATCGTTCTAGGTTAAATGATCAATACGATTGGCATTTAACCTAGTGCAAGTGTTGCAGGAGGATCAATTAGCAATTCGATTGCTAATTGACTTAATTTGATTAAGCCAATGGGCTGAGATTAAGTTTAATTAAATATGATTTAATTAGATTTAGTTTGGGCTTGATTGGATTAAGTCCAATTGATTTATTGGATAAGCCAAGTGCAAGAAAAACTAGTCCTAGTTCAACTAGGACTTGGGTCAATCTAATTTCTAATTTGATTAGAAAATTAAATCAGATTTAAATCTAATTTAATCTGATTAAATTAGATTCTTAATTGGGTTAAAACCTATTTTAATTGGGTTGATCTAATTTTGGTTTGATTTGATTTGAGAAACCAAATTAAAACAAGTCATAAGATAGAATCCTAGTAAGACTAGGATTCCACCTTGCACCACATAAGCCTTCCTCACGCCCTCTCTCTCATTCAATGCCAATCTCCTCTTATTTTGTTCGATAAAAGCCCTCTCCCAGGTCTCTCCCACGTTCACAAAAGGTCTCCTCTCTTCTTTCTTACATGGAAGGTGGTTTGGATCAAATCAAAAAGGAATAAGTTTGGATTTCGAATTCTATGAGATAGAGTTTTAGAAATCCAAAACTCTTTCAATTTTGCACTGAATTTATCCAAATTTTTTTTAGAATTTTCATGACTTTTAGGGTATATATTGTGCACCCTTTGCTGGTATCCATGCATGAAAATAAGGAGGAGGTGCTCAAGAGTTGAGCGCCCCTTAACTTGCCATGTTTGGATAAGCCTTAACTATGTATTTGACCTAGACAAGGACTCTATCATATCTCTCTGTATAAAATGAGTTTCTTCATAAAATTTTTGGAGAAGACAGAGATTTGAGAGACCTTTGGGCCATCCAAAAATTAAAGAGAAAGACCTTTGGATCGTGGAGATATAAAAGACACAAGTTAGGGTGTCTAGAGAGAGAAACGAGAAGAAGAAGAAGAGGGTTATCTTCTAGGGTTGTTTGTTTTCATATCTTTCCTCCCTCCATCTTGAGTTTCCTGAGAGCGTCTCAGATTTGAAACTCCTCCTTCTACTTTTCATTTTTAGAAGAGTCCAAATCAAGAAGAAGGAGGCACCTGATCAACCATCAAAGAAGAATCAGCGCAGTACTAGCATACTGTGCTGATTTCCTGAAGCAGACTTCTGATCGAGATTCGTGGGCTTGTGTGGATGACTCCTAGAGGCCGGACGCGTGTGCGGCTTGCAACATCATCCGCAAGTCGGATTAACGAAGTTAGAATGTCAAACTTGAAAGGTAATAGATCTGATCTATTGTTTAATACATACATTAGATGTAGTATAGAAACATGTTGATATGATCAACATGTAGTTCATGCTATATTTATATATTTTAATTTCTGATTTAATACTATGTAATAATCATATAATAGGATCTTAGATTAGGAATTCTCTAATTTTAGAAAATAAATTTATGATTTATTTTAGTCTTCCGCTGTATGATCTTGAAAAAATTTCAAGATCTAACCCTGAAACCCTAGATCTGGTTCCAACAGTACCCATCGTCAAGAGCCGATGCCTGGTGATGGAGCATCTCAATGTGCTCATACATCTCCCAAAATTTTCAATCAATGTCGGCAGCAGTATGATTCTCAGAACACATTGGGGTGATCACTGACTAGGCATTGAGTCCTACCTAGAATGGGGACTCAGCGATTGCTGCCTTCTGAGTTTGGGACTTCGGAATTGGCTGTGATGAGTCTACCTTCCCCGTTTAGGGCTTTGCGGGGGGACTGGAGGTCACGCCTGCGATGTTGCTGCAGGCTACTGTAGAGGAATTGCTAAAGATGAATTCACCACCGGTACTGTGCTGGTCGGTAGAGGTGCGACTGTAGCCACCACTGTTGGTGCCACCATCGAGGATGCTGCATCATCTGGACGGTAGCGATCAAGGTTTGGACTTATTGGAACAGTAATTAAAACTATTCTGCACTGATATTCGCCGCCTGTGGGGGAGGTGGTTGCTGAACTTTCGACTGCGGCTGCATCGAAGTTTGCTAGATCGGCACATTCTCCATGGGTTGGGAGGTGGCAGCGATGTCGGATCTCTGGGTGGACGCTTGTCGCGGTGCCATAATCGTTGTTTGATGCTTTTTCTCAAAAGTAGATCAGAGGTCCTTCCTCTGACGTCAATCTGTTGCCGCTGAAATTTGGATCGTGGTTGATGAAAGCTAGAGTGGTGGTGCATCCTCTCGACTGAAAAATCTGCATGCAAATCCTAATCGAAATTGATTTCGACCGAAATCCTTCAACACTCAAGTCAGATCTCAAAAAAATAGTGGAGTATAGAAAATTATGGATGTGTACCTTGAGAGATCCCTCTGTAGATCTTTTTGTAAGATCAAATCATGTAACCGTCAAGAGAGATCGTGGAGGCGATTCAGGCGCAACATGGCGATACTTCCGATCGAGATCAATGAGGAGGTTATCACACCTTCCTTTTTCATTCCGAAATCAACTGACAATCATGGCGATATCGAATTTTGAATTGAAGTGTAGGTGAGATAGACCATACCTCATCAGTTGTAGGTTCGATATAATTTGATGGAAGCAGATGCTGAGGAAAGGAAACAACTAAATTGGATCTCACCCACCAAGATAAGGATCGATATCTACCTACAGCTAAAGCAGAACTTAGAATGCCCAAGTACTTCATCATCTACGGTTGTCCGTGTTGAGAGCCAATCACCACAGAGACGGAAAGAAATATGATAGCGAAGCTGACAAAGGCCGATCCTTGTTATGGGCCAAAGCTTGGATCAGACTATTTACAACATTTATCAATCTACAACTTGCTACCTGCCTCTATCTCCGGCCCAAGGAGGAAATATCCCCCTACAGTTCCCATGCTACCTCAAGAACATGCAACTATCATTTCTTTAAGCTCGCATGTTCGGAGAAAAGATGCTTATTTAGTTCACAAATCTAACTATTTACAACATTCTTTGTGAAGAATACAAAAAAAAATGTGGAAATCATGCAAGAGCTACAGGTATTCCTATCAAACAACATTTCAGAAGTAGAAAAGGGGAAACAACAATTGAAAAGAAGAAGGTAAGAAATCTCATGCCGTGCGGCTGCTGTCCTCATTCATCATCCCTTTAAAGCTTTTTGCCAACCAGATTGCAGTTTCTCGTGGGAGACCTTATCCTTACCAAATGGCTTTAAAACAACTGCAAGCTCTTCCAACCTGTTGTGCTGCAGTAGTTCTGCTGAAAGTTCTCACAAGCCTTCAAGTGCTTCTGCTCTCTGTCTAAATGATTTGACGTCCAATGTCTCTTTAGCTGGAGACTCCTCTTCCTTTGACCCAAGGGTGACCTCTGATGAGTTTGATCTGACCTCTGCAGAATTTAACTTCATAGTTTATGAGCTGTTTGATTTTTCCTTGATAATATTTTCTAGAACATTAGATTTAACAGTTACAGCTTCAACAAATTCAGGAGGTTTGATGTTTGGCGAGACACTCCTCATATCCACTTCTTCTCTAACCACATTCAATAGCTTTGCCATATCCATGTTCTGAACACCCTTTTCAACACTCTCAATTGCCGGGTGCTCACTGCCTACCCGGAAACTGCTGTCTTATAACATGTATGACATCATCAAAAGCTGGGGTTAAATGAGGAGCTGCCAGCTTTTCCAAAGCCTGATTTGGAACTGCTACCTTCTCCAAAGGAGTGTTCTTTGGGGTTGCTGAGACAAAAGGTGCAATATCTGTTATGAATGAGAGGAGCTCTCTGACAGTAAACTTGCCATCGCCATTTTGTGCTACAATGTGATTCTTCTCACGCTCGATCGCAGATGCATCATCTTTACAAACAAACTCCTGTTCAGAGCTGGGAAAGGATGGCTCTAGGACTGAACTTGAACTCAGTTCATCATTCCTTGCACTACTGTTCTGCAAGCCTGCCCCTGATTAACCTCTGAAACTGGTGTAGGTCTGCAATAATGCTCCAGACTTTCTACAGATGAACAATCAATTCTTGAATGTGTGAATGAAGAAATTGAACATCTTGGTGGATTAGATTCAGAAATTTCAGGGAGCAAGATGTCATCAATGCGATCAACTTTAGAGTTTGAGCATATGCTGCTCTGTTCCTTCATCGCTGTCCATGGGGTTCCTGAGTTTGAACAGATGGTGCTCTGGTGTTGCTTAGATCAGTTTGCATTCTTCTTGAAGGATCCGAAGAAAACTTTTCAGATTCTTGAACCTGGTTGATGACTTGCTTGGGATATACAGTTTGGTTTGGACTCTTCTCATTCTCCTGACTTATCTTCACTGGCACACCCATGATACCATCATTAGCTGGGCTTGTACTGTCAGGCATAGCAGGCTTTGAAGCAGGGAGAGGTCTTCCGACAATACTGGGAGGTGGAGGCCTTTGCTTCACCTTGATATGGATGCCATCTTCCATAACTTGTTTGACAGAGTGTGAGATCCCCTCATTTCTAGCTTTGGTTTTTGGGGAGCAGTCCGATATCGGCAACTGCAAGAGGTGACAGATAATAGTAAATGAAAAGAGATAATTAAGAGAGTGAGCCTTGATACCAAGTATTCAAGTCTCAGTAGGACGTCCTATAGAACACTTGATAGAGTACCATTCCAAGTGTTAGGATGGGACCGTCCTACGATTGTCCCAGTATCTTGATAGGCATGTCTAAGGATATCTTTTATCTCAAGTATTGGGATAGTCCTATCCCACAGAATTTAAAACTTTGCTCTTTGCAACTATAAGGTTGCTCTACTGTGACATGGAGGTCACAAGTCCAAAACATGGAGATAATATCTTCGCACGGTGGGGTAAGGCTGCGTATATCTAATCCCATAGTGGTGGAAGTCCTGTGCACTAGGCTACCCTTGAAAAAAGATAATTAAGAAATGCTGGGGGAAAATATTGGAATCTACTTACCAGATGCTTCAATGGGTGTAATGCCAGCACTCTTTTTGCAGAATCACAATTGTTTTCCACTGATTTACGAGCTAGCACTTCTACATTAGGCTTGGAGCTTGACGAACTGGAACAAGTAGGTCTACATGACCTGGGAGGTGGTTCTGTGTCAGTTTTATGATTTGGTGTACCACCTATCTTAACATGACTGGCTCTCACAAGAGAGCTGCCCTGTCTAACTTTGCCCTCTTTAAGAGCCAGGATTACATTTTTAACAGTGCTTGGTTGCTTATGCTTGACTTTTGGCTGCTGATCAACATGCAAGGATTTTGGTGAATCTTGTTTCTCTACATCCATTTTAGAGACATTACAATCACCTCCGACATCTTGTGAGGGAATAATGTTTCTATCAGAGGCAACTCCTTTTGAAAAATTGTCCTTTTCAACTTCCTTGTGATCACAGTTGAGTGCTAACCCTGATATGTTTCTTCACTTGACCGCAAACTGTCCTTATCGCTGCTAGAAATGCTGCTGTTTTGGCTTTCAGACATGTTTTTCTGACCATTGCATGAAGTGGAGATAGGCTTCTTCAGTGACCGAGTTATACTTGAAGGGTCAAGGGATGGTCGATATTGATCGACATATGGTTGCAAATATGGATGACTTAAAATTTCAGAAGCCTGATTTGGATTTAAATCACCGCATAAGTAGATGAAGATGTCGAGCATTTGTAGATATTGTCAAAACATAAATAGACCAAACATTATTAATTGCTACAAACTGGGAGGAGACAGAAGGAAAGTCTTACATTTGGACGATGCTCTGGGTTCTTTCTCAACATGCTCTTAATAAGTGTTTTCCTGCATGAAATTACAGAGGTCAGGTCTCTTCAAAAGTTGATTCTTACGAAAAAAGAAAGCAAAAATAGAAAAGAGAAAAATTGGACAACAATGTTCGAATTTCCATGTTGGGGATGCATGTATGTTTCAAAAATTTTTTTCTAAACAACGCAGTGGAATAGAAGATTAAAACTCCTTTTAATTTATATCATGCATGCATAAAACATAAAGCACTAAGATCTACTTCATATGCTGAAATTGAACATATGCTGAAATTGAATATGTGATCGAATCACATACCTGTTTCGCAAATCCTTTCTTCAAATTTGGACCTAAAAGAGAATAAGTTCTTCCTTAGCCACGCAAATACCCGGCCTCTACGGATATCCACTCAGGATCAGCCTAAAACAATCCTCTTTGGTATTAATTTTTCTTTTCTAAAAAAAATTAACCTACGATCTGAACGAAGCCTGAATCGTGATCAACTCTTTGATCCTTTCCTTGATCTTCTTCTTCTCTTCTTCTCTTGCTTTTCTTCTCTTGATTATGGAGCAATCAGGGACTAGAAACCCGCAAACAAAGGGGATGTCTAAACTCCTTTGGGCGTGGAAGATGGAGGACACCCAAGGCTTGGGCATTGGATCTTCAAGGAAGAAGAGAGGGGAGAAGAGAGAGAGGGCGTGGGCTGCTGGTTCAATTGCCTAGAGACCTTAGGGAAGGTCCCTTTTTAAATAGATGTAAGGTTTGAATCCTATTCAAAACCAAACAACCACTTAATACAAGTCCTACTTGTATTAGGAATCCTTATTCCTTTAGTTATTTGACTCCCTTTAGGAGATCCTTTAGGCGCCAACTATGGAGCCTTTGCACCCACAAATAAACCCACCACATGGCACTCATGGGACCCCCATGCTGGTCCCACACGCCCTCTAATGGGTGGACACGTCCAACTCGATCAAATCAAGTGGCGCCCAATCAAAACTATCACGGATATTAATTAAGGACTTGAACCCTTAATTCATTTGATCTAAAATCCTAGGCACCCAACAATTAGAGCCCAAATGAATCTAATTCATTTAGGTTGTTAGCAGGTAATTAAATCTAAATTAATCTTATCAAATAAGAAATTCAAACGTAAAGAGAAAATTGGGTCCAACCATGTGCTAGCAAGTTTATCCTGAATCCAATAGGATTTCTCTAAATCCAATTGAGACTTCATGAGTCCAATTGCTTATTCCAGATCTAATTCCTTTGTTGTATGACTCCATAGGTTCAATTCTATCTGATAGTGAGATATATAATAATCTCTATCATAGTATTATTGAAATTCTTTTCAATAGATCGGAACAATTCCACTCCAACTCATTAAGGATTGTCGATTCTGGACAACCCTAATGAGCTCTCACAATTCACCAGTGACACCTAACAGTATGTAGTGGCAATCTAGTAGAACCGAAAAAGAACCTCAAGGTGTAGTTCACATATGATTCAGTCCCTTTATCGTGAGTCCGACTAGATGGCAGGTCATGGATAAATCGTCAAACCTCATCATCAGTCATATGATGATATGATTAGCTCAAGTCTAATTATGATCCTTATGGAAACTCTTTTTTCATCAATCACACTGCTGTGGCTACAGACTCTTGAACTTAGCCTCTCAAATCCTATAGGACTACTCCTCTCTATCAAGATCGATAGATCTCATCTTGATGCGCACCCTACTCCTACAGTGAACCAACTGTCGCCAACATCCACTATAAGGGCTCATTGAGACCATGTTTATGTGTCAGCCAAACTCCAACAGTCTCATTGCGAGCAGTCGTACCATCGCAGATCAAAGAACCATTCACAAAACTACAGTATCGAGACAATCACCGACGATCAAGTAGAAATGCAAGTGATCTCTCATATGGTCATCCTCAGTACTAGTTGTTCTCTAACAACTATCCGCACTCATTGCTCAATATTTTTACACTGTAGACTAGAGACTCATCTATCCCGAAGGAAGCGATCTGTGCGCTGGTCTATCTGGATCGATCACTGTCCTTATGATAATATTATGACCAGAAGCATTTAAGAATTATATACATATTTTTAATTCTCAACACTTTGAAATACGTATCGAAATGTTAATTCCATAGACGATTCAAGGACATATCACACTTGAATGAAAAATAAACTTATCCTTTTATTGATCAAATCAATGTATTAAGTACAAAATTGTATCCTAGCTTTATTATAATGTGTTAGCCATATTAGCTTCTAAGACATACATTTAACAATCTCCCACTTGGACTAAAATCAATCGGCCACTAATCTATGTCCCATCTTCTCAAGGTGGACTTCCATCTTTGGCTGGCTCAATTGCTTTGTCAACGGGTCTGCCACGTTGTCCACAGAGTCTACTATTCGCACCTCGATATATTTCTTTTCGAGATAGTCGCATATGATGTGGTACCACCGTTCGATATACTTTGATTTTCGATGAGACCTTGGCTCTTTAGCAAGTGCTATGACTCTATTGTTGTCGCAATAAAGTGGTATGACATCTGATGTTGTAACCCCAAGTTCTGCGACGAATTTCTTGAACAAAAGCCTTCCTTTGCAGCATCCGAAGCAGTGACATATTCAGCCTCTGTGGTTGAATCTGCTATGATGGGTTGCTTGAAAGTCTTTCAGCTGATTGCGCCACCATTGCATACGAACACATATCCTGACGTAGACTTTCTATCATCAGGATCAGACATGAAGTCTGAATCAGTATACCCTTCGACTCGCAACTCAGACCTCCTCCAAAGATCAAGAACAAATTCTTAGTTCTTCTTAAGTACTTAAAGATATTCTTCACAGCTATCCAGTGCTCTTCACCTAAATTTGACTGATATCTGCTTGTGATACTCACAGCAAGGACAATATCAAGTCAAGTACACAACATGACATACATGAGGCTCTCTATGGCTGAGGCATAAAGAATCCTACTCATGCGCTGAACTTCCTCAGATGTGGTCAGACACATCATCTTGGTAAGATGAATACCATGCTTAAGAGGCAAAAATCCTCTTTTAGAGTTTTCCATATTGAACCTCTTCAGCACTTTCTCCATGTACAGCTTTTGTGACAAGCCTAGTATCCTTTTAGATCTATCCGTATAGACCTTTATTTCAAGAATATAGGATACTTCCTTTAAGTCCTTCATGAAGTATTCTTTAGACAACCATCTTTTGATCGTGGTCAGCATAGGAATATCATTCTCAATGAAGAGAATATCATCCACGTACAATACGAGGAATGTTATTGCACTCCCACTAACCCTTTTGTATACACAAGGTTCCTCTTCGTTCTTGATAAAATCAAACGATTTGATTGCATCATCAAAACAAAAATTCCAATATCGAGAAGTTTGCTATAATCCGTATATGAACCTTTGCAGCTTGCAGACTTTATGATCACTATCACCAGATGTGAAACCTAAAGACTGCTCCATATAAATATCTTCCTCAAGATATCCATTCAAGAAAGCAATTTTTACATTCATCTGTCAGATTTCATAATCATAATAAACTGCAATAGCAAGCAGAGTGCAGATGGACTTCAACATGGCTACGGACGAGAAGATTTCTTGATAGTTAATGTCCTCGCACTGGCTATAACCTTTTCCCACAAGCCTAACTTTATAGATTTCTATCTTACTATCAGCATCTATTTTTCTTTTGTAGATCCATGTACACCCAATGGGTACTATACCCTTGGGTGGATCTACTAAGGTCCATATTTGGTTCACATGCATCGAGTCAATTTTTGACTTTATTGCATCTAACCATTTCTCGAAATCGATGTCAGACATTGTCTCATCAAAGGTATTAGGATCATCACCATGATCTTTATTTCCCATAAAGAATATTTTTTTTACTTTCTCCATAAGCATACCCATATACCTTTCAAGAGGTTGGAAGATCCTGCTAGATCTACGAGATGGTAGAGGAACATCAACTACTGACTCATGAATAATGGGTTCCTGAGGATCTATAGCTCTTTGCTCTTCAGAGACATTCTCTTCGAGCTCAACTAACCTCCCACTACCACCATCCTGGATAAACTATTTTCTAAGAATATGACATTCCGACTCAATCATATTGTGATCTAGTGGAAAATAGTAGTATCCCATTGATTCTTTTGAATATCCTATGAAACGAGCTATTATAGATCTATCCTCTAATTTATCGGCCATCTATCTCTTGACATAGACCGGACATCCCTAAGTCTTAAGATAATCTAGACTCGGCTTCTTACCGTACCATATCTTATACGATATGGTAGGAACAGATTTTGATGGAACTCTATTCAATAGGTGAATTACAGTTAATAAAACTATCTCCAAAGATATAAGGATAAATCAGTGAAGCTTATCGTGGATCTGACCATATCTAATAGGGTCCTATTCCTTCTTTCGAATATCTCGTTGAGCTGAGGTGTTCCGAGAAGAGTCTATTGAGAGACTATGCCGTTGTCCTTAAGATATCCCAAAAATTCCTGACTAAGATATTCACCTCTTCGATCAGATCGAAAAATCTTAATGGGTTTGCCTGTTTGTTTTCTACTTCATTTCTGAATTTTTTGAACTTTTCAAAGACTTCAGACTTGTGTTTCATCAGATACACATACCTATAACTAGATAGATCATCGATAAATGTGATGAAGTAGCAATAACCACCTCTGGCCTGCACATCAAATGGACCACACTCATCAGTGTGTACTAGAGCAAATAACTCAGTGGCTCTTTTCCCATGTCCTACAAAGAGCAATTTGATCATTTTTCCTCGAAGCAAGATTCACAAGCTAGATATGACTCTGGATGAAGAGAACCAAGGATCCCATCCATTTTCAGTTTGTTTATCCTGTCCTCTCTAATATGGCCTAATCTATGATGCCACAAGTACTTCTGATTAATTTCATCTCTGAATCTTTTTTGGCCTACGGCACTCATTATTTGCTCATTCAAATTTACATTCGTATCAACATGCAAAGATATACTGTCAATTAAAAGACCACGTGCACCTAATTTATTTTGTAAATAAATGGAACAAAAATCTTTATTGAAATTAAATTCAAAACCATCTTGTACTAGCACAGACACGGAAATCAAATTCCGACTAGCTACAGGAATAAAATAACAGTCTTTTAAATCTAATCTAAATATTGATGGTAATCGAAGAGGATAAGTACCAAAGACTTCTGCAGCAACTTTTACTCCATTGCTGACCTGAAGGATCATGTCACCTTCCCTCAATCTTCTATTTTTTATTAGACCTTGCATTAAGGTATATATATGAGCACTCAAACCAATGTCCAATACCTAACTAGAAGTAGAAAAAACCGTAAGATTAGATTCAATTACGAGCATATCTTTTGAAGGTTATCATCCTTCTTAGTCTTTAAGCTCTCCAGATAGAGTGGACAGTTCCTCTTCCAGTGGCCTTCAGCATCATAGTAGAAACACTTTTCCTTTGCTTCAACTTTCTTTGGAATATCTTTTTTGGCTTGCTCTTTTTTCTCTGCTTCTTAGCGGATTTATTTTTCTTCTTCCAACCAGACTTTCTCTTGGTCAAAGAAGTCCACTCCATAGTGAGACCAGTGCCTCTTGAACTCTTCAAAGTTCCTTCCGTAATGACCAACATGTTGACCAGTTCAAATATAGTGCAATCAAGTTTGTTCATATAAATATTTATAATAAATTGACTATATGAACTCGTAAGGGATTGAAAGATCAAATCCATCTACAATTCCTTTTGCATATCAAGTCCGAGTTTCCCAAGCTCCTCAATGTCTTTGATCACTGTCATACAGTGCTCTTGGACTGACTGTCCTTTATGCATCTTCAGATTGAAAAGTCTCTTGGACACTTCAAAGTATGCTGTACAGCTCTGCTCACCATACAACTCTTGTAGATGAGTGATTATAGCCCTGACAGTGGACATATGCTCATGCTGGCTCTGCAAGACATTGACATTTGACATGGATACCAGCATATAGCACTTAACCCGACTGTTTTCATCCGTCCACTTTTCATAAGCAGTTCTTTGCTCAGTAGTAGGACGGTTTGGTAACACCAGGGTTCCTGATCGAATACATGATTTAGTTTTTCAGAAGTTAGGACAATCCTGAGGTTTTTAGCCAGTCTTTATAGTTTGTTCCGATCAAACGATTGGATTCAAGTTAGACTTTTGTATTTTAAAATTATATTTGCTTCTAGACTTTCAGATGCAAATAATGACTCACTAATTTTTCAAATTCCTCCACTCCCTGGATGGGAAATGAAAACTCTAATGCAATAAATGGATTCCTTGTGAGTGCTGCAGTCCCACCGATGCCATATATCTCACCTAATAGTTATTGGTAACATGCACACCGATGCGTGGACAACTCTTTGTCCAAATGCTTCTCTAAGCATGTTGCAGAAACTTGATCTTTAAGTTATGTGGGCTCATCTAACAGTTATTGACCACACTCCTTAATTAAATCCGACCCACCATTCACAAGCAGGTGCAAGGCCGTCATTAAATCCCTCACATAACAGTTATTGGGCCCAACCCCATCCTTACCCTAGAGCAACCCTTTGCTAATAGAGTGATTGCGTATTCCCGATGCAATTGAACCACCGAGAACAATCAACACCAATAGCACGTCCGCACATCTACAACGGTGGAAGACCTATGGACTTAATATTTATAAAGAAGTTTAGGTTTAGATCTCATCTAATCAGTCATCATATGACTAATCTAATTAGCATGAGCTAAACCAGACCGCCAAGCAACCTTATTTAAGACTCAATTCTCTAAATTGACCAGGTAAGTAGAGATCGGTGGGAGTCCCCCATTGCTTTCGTTAGATACTAATAAATTGACTAGGTCAGCAAATGGAACCAATTAAATAACCATCTCTCAATTACTTGCCTTAGACACCAATAGGTCAATTGGTCCAAATAGGTTAGCTCAAGCGAATCAGGCTCAAACTATTAAGCCGAATTAGGTTCTTAAGTTAATCGATTCTACATATGGGATTCAATCGATTTGATTAACAATAATTGCATGATCATATAACTTAATTGATCTAACCTTAATCTATACTTAATTCGGTTTGATCAATTACTTAATCGAATTAAACCTATTATGTTCAAATCAAAAACTCTAGATGCAATCTAATTACATGATCTAATTTTTTATTTTCCTATAACCAAAATTTTTATGCACAAACACAAATTTCAGATTCCAAAACTAAATTTTAACTCTAAATTCTTTGCATAAAGGATAAACTTTAAATCATGAAACTCATTTTCAGATTTAACATACAAGCATATATTTCATATATGTATGTAAGATTCAGATCTAAATAAAAATTCAGATCATAACATGATTTCATATATCTTATATACAAATCATGAATCATATCAAAAATAATTTTCTAACATAAATATGCAATCATATATCTCATATATAAATCATGAATCAGATCGAATTAAATTTCAGATTTATGCATGTATCTATATATTTCATGAATATGAACTAGAAACCATTATAGATTAAAATTCAGATCTATGCATGCTTTCACATATCAACTATATGTTCTAAAATTAAATCTAAAATAAATTTCAGATTCAAAATATTTATTTATACATCTCATATATCAAGAAAAAATCAGATTTTGAAACTTTTTTTAAAACATGTATGTCAATTTCATGTATATAAAACCCATGGTTTTGATACTACTGTTGGAATTTTCATATCGAGGCATGCATGTATGTTTCAAAATTTTTTTTTTAAACAACGCAGCGGAATAAAAGATTAAAACTCTTTTTCATCTCTATCATGCATGCATAAAATATAAAGCACTAGAATCTACTTCATATGCTGAAATTGAACATATGCTAAAATTGAATATGTGATCGAATCACATACCTATTTCGCAAATCTTTTCTTCAAATCTGGATCTAAAAGAGAGTAAGTTTTTCTTTAGCCGTGCAAGTTCCCAGCCTCTACGGATATCCACTAAAGATCAGTCTGGAATAATCCTCTTTGGTATTGATTTTTTTCACTAAGAAAAATCAGCTTGCGATTCTGAACTAAACCTGGATCGCGATCAACTCTTTGATCCTTTCCTTGATCTTCTTCTTCTCTTCTCTTGCTTTTCTTCTCCTGATTATGAAGCAATCAGGGACTAAAAATCAGCAAACAAAGGGATGCCCAAACTCCTTTGGGTGTGGAAGATGAAGGACGCCCAAGGCTTGAGCATTGGATCTTCAAGGAAGAAGAGAGGGGAGAAGAGAGAGAGGAGCGTGGGCTGCTATATGGAAGCATGGGGCTGCTGGTTCAATTGTCTAGAGACCTTAGAAAAGGTCCCTTTAAATAGGCATAAGGTTTGAATCCATTTAAAATCAAACAACCATTTAATACAAGTCCTATTTGCACTAGGAATCCTTATTCCTTTAGTTATTTGACTCCCTTTAGGAGATCCTTTAGGCGCCAACTATTGGAGCCTTTGCACCCACAAATAAACCTGCCATATGGCACCCATGGGATGCCTCATGCTGGTCCCACACGCCCTCTAATGGGTGGACATGCCCAACTTGATCAAATCAAGTGGCACCCAATCAAAACTATCAAGGATATTAATTAAGGGCTTGAATCCTTAATTCATTTGATCTAAAACCTTAAGCACCCAACAATTGAAGCCCAATGAAATTAATTCATTTAGATTATTAATAGGTAATTAAATTTGAATTAATCTTATCAAATAAAAAATTCAAACGTAAAGAAAAAATTGGATCCAACTATATGCTACCAAGATTACCTTAAATCCAATAGAATTTCTCTAAATCCAATTGAGACTTTATAAGCCCAATTGCTTATTCCAGGTCTAATCTCTTTGCTATGTAACCTCATAGATTCAATTCTATTTGATAATGAGATATACAATAATCATATCATAGTATCATTGAAACTCTTTTCAATGGATCGAAATAATTCTACTCTAACTCATCAAGGATTATCAATCCTAGACAACCCTAATGAGCTCTCACAATCCACTAGTGACACCTAGCAGTATGTAGTGACAACCCAATAGAATCGAAAAAGAACCTCAAGGTGTAGTTCATATGTGATTCAGTCCCTTTATCGTGAGTTCCGACTAGATGGCAAGTCATGGATAAATCGTCAAACCTCATCATCAGTCATATGATAGATATAATCAGCTTAAGTCCAATTGTGATCTTTATGAAAACTCTTTTTCATCAATCACACTGCTATGGCCACAGACTCTCGGACTTAGCCTCTCAAATCCTATAGGACTACTCTTTATCAAGATCGATAGATCCTATTTTGATGCGCACCCTACTACAGTGGATTAACTATCGCCAACATCCACTACAAGGGCTCATTGAGATCATGTTTATGTGTCGGTCAAACTCCAGCATCCTCACTGCGAACAGTCGTATCATCATAAGTCAAAGGACCATTCACACAACTACAACATCGAGACAATCACTGACGATCGAGTAGAAATCCAAGTGATCTCTCGTATGGTCATGCTCAGCACTAATTGTTCTCTAATAACTATCCGTACTCGTCGCTCAGTATCTCTACATAATAAACCGGAGACTCATCTATCCCGAAGGAAGCGATCTGTGCGTCGGTCTATCCAGATCGATCACCATCCTCATGATGATACTATGATTGGAAGCATTTAGAAATTATATACATGTCTCTAATTCTCAACACTTTGAGAATATATATTAAAATGTTAATTCCATGAACGATTTAAGGACATTACACTTGAATGAAAAATAAACTTGCCCTTTTATTGATCAAATCAATGTATTAAGTATAAAATTGTATCCTAACTTTATTATAATGTATTAGTCATATTGGCTTCTAGGATATACATCTAACAAACAAATACTCCAAACATGAGCCCGTCATAGATATTTTAAGTAGAACAAATCAGTAATCTCAAATCAATAATAGAAAGAGTCGAGTGGGCATCACGAGGACCTAAACAGTTCCTTGGTCCATGTCTAAACTACCCAGATGTAAACCCATAAGGCCCAATCAAATAATGAAGCCAACTAGTATTGCCAAAATAGTCTTGCTCACAGGCTTTATATGAGGTTTCGACAATTTTAATTTTCCTCAGGTTTTATGTGGGAATGCTGCGAGTGCATCAAATTGAAGAAATTCAATAAATGTTTAAAAAATTACAGATGCACATTTTCTCATGATAATATCCAGATATTGTGGGAATATTATTAAAATAAATCTTGATGCTACTATAGTAGTATGTGTATGATGAAGCAAATATTCACAAACTTAGAATTATCTGATTGTGCATGGGTTTGACTAGTTTTTTCCAAATGTCAAATTATCTGGAAACTGTTATAAACACAAGCCAACTGTTGTGTTTTATAATCAGGATAAGATAACAAACAGGTTTAATTGAAATATTTATTTTCCCAAATCAAAAGGCTAATAAGAACAAATTTGGTTTCACACCTTAACTCTATCAAAAAAACAAAAAAAAAAAAGGAAATTTGCAACCTTGGGGTCTTAGAATCAGCCAAGCTAAATTAAAAAGAAAAAGAAAATAAATAAATCATTACTGACTTATACCACATTGTGTATCTTGTCTGCCGTTAAATCTTGATTATCAATGCCACTAGATTCTACCATTGTTAAGCCCTTGCAACTGACAATGCTTAAGACATTGAAATTTCCTCATCGAATGATAAGAAATACTTATGCATCGAACAGAGTGAACAAGTTTATGCAATACACATTAATATAAGAAGACCAAAAAGTTGATAAGTATCTTTCTGGATTACAAGAAGAAACGTTGATAGGCCCGACAAACATGAAAAATAAAATAGCCTACAATCACAGATCATCAAAGGTTTTGTCTAAGAAAGATTGTCACTGAGCTTCCACAAATATGTAATAGCATAGAGAATACTCACAAGGAAGAAGAAAAGCAGGAAGGTAAAGGGCCAATAGAAGACCGGTTTATCTTACTTATCAATCCAGCCACATCCTGAAAATATTTTTCACATGACCCATTTTATTATAAATGTTAGCTGATACATATGTAACTAATATTTGGTGTTAGATATTTGATCAGAGTACAGGATAGCACTTGAGAAGATGTAAAAGAGTATTAACCAAACATATAAACAAGGTACAGAAGAAAACTAATTCAAGCTATTCCCAGACAAACTAATTCTTCAGAAAAAGTTAATAGAGTGAAAATGTGAAACAAAATATATTAATTAGCATGTAACTATTTGAAAGACTAGCTCATTTACAGGGAGGGAAAAAAAAGGTTACTGCAAAAGACTCCAACATGTAACAATGCTGATTCAGCAAGGACTAAATAAGGCCCAAATACAGTCTTAGAGATATCTAGAATTCAAGCCTTTAATGAAGTTGCAGAACGATAATCCAGCTCAGTTGGTCCCTTGACATATCAGAAGAAGCTGCTAGATAGGTAACATTATAATTCAATCCATATCAAACACGAGTGAAAGCCTCAGCATAGAAAGGTACATGAGTGTTTGTTGCTTGCTTAGTAAATATGCTAGTAAGTCAAGAACTACACATCGAATGGTCATAATCAGAGCTGTGTGTGATGTATCTGTCAGAGAGAGAGAGAGAGAGAGAGAGAGAGATGAACTAGGATCCCACCAAGCAATTTAATTCTAAATTGTATCTGTTAGAACTACATGATGAGTGATTAAAACAGAGAATGCAACAGTTTAAAATAAGATAAAATATTTAGAATGTCTAAGAACCGAATAATTTCAAAAATTTTCCTTTTTTTGGGTAAAGTGATCCTTAATACATAACTAATGAAGAAAAAGTATGTAGAAGTAACTCATATAGAATATTTTTGAGGTTTGGGAGCAAAAGATCAAAGTGAAAACATATACTCCTTGGGATGACGTCCACATTTGGCTAACTAATGTACGGCCTATTCAATGCATGAAGCACATAGAGGCAATGAGAATTCATTTGTTTAACCATCAACTGTGTTATTTGCATATTTATAGTTGGCTCCAAACATCCATGTCAGATATGTGTCCGGCAGCCACTTTAATACTTATGATATTCTAGGAATGCCCTTTTTAAACATTGGTGGAGAGTTGAACTCTTCCAACAATGAGTTTGACCCTTCATTTTCATGTTAGAAAGGAGTATTATTCTTAATGATGGGCTAAGAATGTAGGTATTGAAAGAACTTTGTAAGATATTATTTTTCTTATATCCTTTAGTTAATTGCGAAGCTTGAATAGGAAACTTGTATGTTAAAAGAGCTTAACAAGCAACATCTTCTTAATATTTATTTTTAATATATAAAAACTAAACATTGATATATTAATATATACAATACAGCTAAATTATAATTTATCCAATGTATCCTTATATTTCCTTTATACCTCTTGCCAAATTAGCCGCTTCAATACGGTCTAAATCTGACTCCCATATTAACATCCATGCAACACAAGCCATCAAGTTAAGCCCAATAATGGGGCATTGTGACTTACTAAGAGCATAGTCAATGAGCAATTATCTTTTGTAATCTAAATTTTTTACAATCTCAATGTATATCTTAAGAATCCAAACCTCAAGAGACCAAGGTGTACTGATGGCCTACCACTACAACATGCCAAATCTCATATGATACCGACAGATACATTTTGGCTCAGCTAGTACCGAGGTCTGACCGGTATTGAGGCATGCACTGGCCGGAGACCGATTCAACATGGTACATGATTCTACTATGCCATGCTAGGGCATACTGAAACAAGGAGAGGAAGGGAAGAAAGGAAAGAGAGGATGAGTGAAAGAGAGGGAGAGAAAGAGAGATCAAATGAGAGAGCTGTCGAAGGCTCTCGAACCATTGACATAGGGGATGGGATTTTATCATTTAATCGGCATGACCTACTGAACCATCCTGACTTGGTATCTATCTGGTTCAATACAGATTGAACCATCCATTTTGAATCAGTTCAGCAATCATTGGCTGGTACACCTTTGGTATGGTCTATCTTGGCCTCTCTTTTTTGCCTTTCTTTACTTTTTATTATTTTAAAGTAAAAATTTTTGTATAAACAAGCAGCCAAGCATGTGCAATGGATGTTAAAAAGCAGGGATAGAGTAAGCTGAGAATCTAATCTTTTTGGGAGACGAATTAAAGAAACAAAGACAGTCCAATTTGTTTGAAGTTCTACAAAAGAAGTCCGATCTGATTGGAAAGGAGGAAAGAACACCTGGGGTAGTTAAAGATAAGAAAGCTAGTGAGATAATTAACATATTTTGAAGATAAATAGAGGGTATTCTTGGTATAAAAATTGATAGACAGAATCGATAAAGAATATTCCCTGATTTCAAGTGCCATTTTTATAAATATAGCATAGATATGTTGTATTGATGGAGATTCCCAAGTCATCCTATTCGAGCTGTACTAATTTTTTTTATTTTTAATATAATATATATTTTCATATTACTTGCAATTAAAACTACATTGAAAAACTATATATCTTGATTGATGACTGAAAGGTAATTAGGCTACTAGAAGCCTCCCCAATACCTTTAAAGCTCTCTTCTATCTTCAATGGTGGAAAAGGAAAAGGAAACGGACTCGCTTAGTAGTTGTCTAAAGGAACTGGCTAGGGCTGGGTTTGGGTGCAATCTGATACAATTCAGGTGGTTTGCACGTGGTTCAGCTAAATTGGGTATACATAGCATAGTTTGCCTACTCCTTGCCAGCATGAGGCCAATATGCCCAAACCTTCTAATCCTACATTATCTTAATACTTGGCATTTCCAATGTTTCCTATTAATAAATGAGTGATAATAAAAGGAATGCAAGGCATTAAAATGGAGAATCCACAAAGCTTACAATGATGAAAATTATGTAGAATTCCTAGAAACCAAAATCAAATGTTTCAAAATTTTTAAGAAGAAAATCAAATGTTTCAAAATTTTTTAAATTTTCTTCTTAATGGATCAAGTGGTCATAAGATGGATACACATGTTGCACTTTCGAAAATGCATGATGGGCTTAATCATGCTATATGTTTCATAAGACCTAAAGATCAAGATAAGTAGGTTTAGATATTTCCAAAGCATAATTCATATCAGATCTTTGCATCTTGTCCTTAAAAGCTTTCATTTTATGATTACCAATTGTTTCGCTAAAATATCTATAATGGATTTCATTTGTGGTTTGACCAATGAAGCTTATATTATATAAATAATACTATATAGTATATACATATGGTTACATTGAGCATCAAGTTCACCAGATCATGATTCTTTATAGTGAATATTAGAAATAGTTATTTCATGTTTATTTGAATGGTTCCAAGCCAATAGGGCAGACTGTCCTGGATCCCTGTAGATTCAGTTTGGTAAGCCTCGAACTTCTGGTTTGGGCAATATGGCCAACGATAATTCAAATCAATCTTAGCACATGTTTCAGCCAATGATAAAAAATAATATCTTTCCTATGGATTTAAAAAGCCAACGCCGGTCAAAACTTGTTCTCATTGATATTGACTGAAAGAGCATGAAATGCTAAAGACTTACTCCCAAGACAATTTAAAAGAAAATAGAAAATTTAAAAATGAATCTAAACAAAAAAGTTACTATGACTAGCTCACAATCAGTCTTCCTTTAGCTGAAACAAGTAAAATAAGGGCCAAATTTCTGAAACAGAGATTAAATGATCATCTATTGGTTTCCAAGGTCCATTTCGATATAATTGTTGGAACTTCAAAACAGTTCAGCCCAAACATTTTGTTTCAAGCTTTTAGCAAATGCTTGAATCTATGTGAATATGTTTTGAACTTAGACCACTTGAAGCTTCGTAGAAGTGTTGCATTCTTTTAAGTTAGAGGTAGTGGTTAATAGGAGAATGCAAGAGCTTCTTTTTAACTTAACATCTTCCTCTATTTAAAAACAATCTATCTTCATAAAACATTGAATTTTGCATTTTTTTACATTAGAAAAGTCAGTTGTAGTGACCATGTCTTTGTTTCGCATATATATAAAATTACAATGCCCAGGATCGGTTAACCTTATATCATTCCCCTTTTCTTGAGAAGCAGAAAAGTCAGAAAGCAAACACACCATAGGCTAGTATTTTACCTCACCTGATAGAGTTAGATACGAGACATAACGATCATATTCAACATAAGTTGTAACCTGGCACTGATATTAGGAAGGACAATCTAATCTAATGGAATAGATTACAAACAGCCATTACCGAGATATAATGCCATCAAATCAACTTTTACAATAATTCTAGAGTTCAAAAAAAAAAAAAAAGAGATGAAAGAAACTTACAAAAGCTTTAAAAGCAGGTCGATGAGCAGCCATCTGATACATACAGCAACCTGCTCATCAAAATTCCATTCAAAGATCAGGATTTAGTATTTCTCTTTGTCAAAGCATCTTCAAGGAAAAGTTTGCAATTTACTAAATCATCCTACCAAGAGACCAGATATCTGACTTAAATCCATATGGAATATCAGCAAGCAGCTCTGGACACATGTAATTGGGAGTTCCAACAACCTAAATAAAGCAAATTCCCAGCCATCAGTCTCTTAATGGCATGGCAAGCATCGCAAAATCAACAGCATTATATCAACAAAAACAAAAGAATCTAAAACATTGGGGATGTCATTTAGCTATTATGGGTACTACTATGGCATAAATCTATTTTCCTGGACCCTAAAGAAATAAGACTTACATTCAAATTAACTTTCAGTAATAAACATTGTTTTCATAGCAACATTTTCTAAAATATGGCATTAGTTTACTGACAGAGTTCCAATGGAGGAAAATGCCAAAATAGAGAACATCTAAAATCAAAACAATGGTATGTCAAGACCACAACACAAGAAGAGATTGCAACAAAGTTACCATGCTATAGATTAATGTCCTTGAGGGAAATCATGGGCTGGAAAAAATACCATTAGAATCAGTTTTCTTCGTCATTTTCCTTCTTGGTGGAAGCACATAGAGTTGATATGAAATTCTAGAATCAGGTACATTGTTTTTTTTTTTTTTTTTTCTTGGAGTTACAACTTGGTGCCTCAAATTTGGACCAAGGAACAGATAAAGTTGGATAATGCTAGCATATCTGGTCAAGTTTTTCTCAGAGTTTCTATACCGTTCTTACCTACCTGTACCAGGCAGCATCAAATGTACCCAGGTTTTTGATTACTCAGACAGCATTTTTCACATAAAAAATATGAAGGAATGGCAAATATTGATTATTTAAACCACTAAATCCCAAACAATAATCCAACATATCACGAAAATTTGAAACTGAAAAATTAAGTAAACTTGCACATACAGAAGAAGCCAAATCATCTGCTTTGAGGGTTTTAGCAAGTCCAAAATCCCCTGCACATAAATGAGAAATACAGAGGCAAAAAGTAAAAGTTAAAAATATGTTAAGAAATCTAGGTCTCTAAATATTTAAGGGCCCTGAGTCACTAACCAAGCCGAACATCTTGATCCTTAGTCAGAAATATATTTGAGCACTGCCAAGAAGGCCCAAAAATTATTTGGCCAGCAGGAATCATGCAACATTCTACTATGCAACAAGAAAGATGCAGTTGCTTCTAATCCAATCACAAACCTTGAGGTCGCGATGCAAAACAAAGTGGGAATGCAGGTATTCAACAGCTAATAATAATTGCACGAACCATTTCAACAGTTTCTGAGCAGTAACAATTATCAGTTAACACTCAGCACATAAAATTATTTTTTAATCGAATTATCCAGAAAGTTGACATTACCCCTTCTGGGAAGTATGCTCCGTTTGATCTCTTCATCAACTCAGCCCTGCCAGATGCCACAGATAATAAGTTATGCAAACCAAATTTCTTTTCATGGAATAAAGGACATTTGATATCAGAAGTGCACTCACATATCTCCACCTTCACAGTATCCTGTAACGATACAAACATAGCAGCCCTGTATTGAGAAGCATAATCTAGATATAAGCTATAAACAAGATAAATTTATGTGAGTTTAAGCTACTCGTCTTCAAACCTTCTCCACCCACGCTTTCCTGAACTCCACTATGAAAGGGTGTTGCAGCCGTGCAATGAGAGCCATCTACACTCAAATGTTTACAAAGATTAGAAAGTTTCTAAACAACCTAGAACAGGCAAAACAAAATCACATCTGTTTCACTGACCTCCTGATGAGCAGATCTTCTGCAGCGCTCAGTTTGCCGTGCAAGCCTGATTTTCTTTAAGACATACCTGAAATCCAGAAACCCATAAGCAGTTGAATAAAGACCCCTTGAACAGTACTCGCAAAATAAACAAATTTAAGCAAAAAGAGCTGATGTTAACCTACTTCTTCTTCTCCACTTTATGATTCACAAGAATTGCCGCTCCAAAGGCACCTCGGCCAATCTGCACCGTTATCTCGTATTGATCCTGTTATAGCTCAAGCCCAAGCCCAAATCCGATTTAAAAGACCCAAGCCCATTCAAAAAAATAATAATAATAAGGAAAATAGGGGATCGGGAAGAAGACTCTCGATAGGAGTCTTCTTCTCCAATCAAACCTCAGAATCGGAGTCCTAAGACCTCTTGGAGTCCTAGAGCCCTCTATAAAAAGACCTCCCCTTCTTTAGAAATCGATCATTGGCCCTCTTCCCCTCTCCTTCTCCCTAATTTCTCGATTTGGAGCCGCGGACACCCGTTTTATTCTCGCCGTGATTGCTCGCCGGTGGGGTCATCGGAGGCCGAGGTGAGTTCCCCTTCTCTTCCTCTCTTCTTTTCCCTTCCTCCTGTGCCTTTGTGCGCGGCTGCCGGCGACGGGAGTCGTCGATTCTTGATCGGAAAAAGAGACTTCTGTTTTGATCTCTTTTCCTTTGGATTTTCCGACGCCGGCGATCGCAATCAACCGCCGGCCATGCTTCTCCGTAACTGGGGGAGTGGCCCCCCCTCTGCCGTCGGTCTCTGTCGGGGCGGCCGCGACCTAAACGATCGATCAAAAGAGGAGAACCATCGGTCCCTTGTTCGGCCTGGAAGGAGCCCGAGAGAAGAAGAAGAAAAAAAGAAGAAGAAAAGAAAAGAAAAGAAAAGAAAAGAAAAAGAAAAAAAAAGAAGAAAAAGAGAAAAAAAAAGAAAAGAAAAAGAAGAAAAAAAAGAAAATAAAGAAAATAAAATAAAAAAGAGAAAAGAAAATAAAAATAATAATAAAAATAATAAAAATATATAATATATAATATATATATATAAATAAATAATAAAATAAAAAAATGAGAGAGAGTTTCTCTCTCTTCTTTCAGTCTGAACCCTTACTTTCTCTCTCTAGAATTGGACTTTCTCTCTCTAAAATTTTCTCTCTCTAGATTGTTTCTCTCTCTTGATGGATTTCTCTCTCCAAAGTTATTCCTCTATAATTAGCATAGTGAAAGACTTCATTTTGATGATTTTGATCAAGTTTAGGGAAGAGTCTGATTTTAAGTGAGGTTTTGATTTGAGATTTGTTTAGATTTAATTTTGAATTAAAATTTATGTAAAAATATAATTTTGGATAATAGGCACTGAAGAATCTCCTAGAAGTTAGTCGATCTATTCATTTAGTGCTCCGTGAAAGGTAAGTAATGAATCATCTTCTCGAGATATTTTATATTTATTCTGAAAATAAACAATTATTCTCTGAAATTATGCATGATTTATGAAATTATATTTTGAAAGAAAAGTGCTTTTGAAATATTATGGTACATCGATTATGCACATGTTCAGTGAAAAATTATGATATATTATGATACAAAAGTATTTTGATACAGATCGGATTTATGCTCTCAGCCTAACTATGTTTTAGTGGGCCCCGTCAATGGGGATTATACGTTGGTACTCAGTGGACCCTGCCAGTGGGGGTTGTGTGCTGGTGTTTGTGGACCCTGCCAGTGGGGGTTGTGCGCTGGTATTCTGTGGACCCCGCTAATGGGGGTTAAACGTTGGTCATAGTCGAGGCTGTTGAGTTACGAGTGTTTTGAATCGAATCGGATTTATGATTATATTATATGTGAATATTTGAAAATATTGGATTTGTATTAAATTAGCATGAAATATATTTTTATGTTTATTTGCAACATTGTTCTTGAAAATTATATAATATCTGAAATATCTAGTTGAGATATTTGTTACTTACTGGGCTGTCTAGCTCATTACCTTTCTTTCTATTTTTCAGATTCAGATAATTAACTTTGAGCGTGGGAAGAAATATTGGGACAGAGCTTTTAGAGGTGAGATTTAGCATTGTCAACTTCATTGAACTTAAATCTATTGTTTTATTTTTAGTAAAATTTTATTGGATGTAAGATATTTATTTTAATTACTTGAATTAAAGTTGAATAATAATTATTTGAATTTATTCCACTGTGATGCATTGATATCGTGATAAGATGTCTTGCATGCTTATGGAGAGAGTTCTTCATAAGTATGCGGCAGTTGCCGCGACCTCCTGCTCGCGATCTCGGGCCGGGGGTGTGATAATTAATATGGTATCAGAGCATAAATAGATAAATTATGACACATAGAATTAGACATAGTATGAGTGTAGGTGGGTAAACATTAGAAATATTAGGACGATAAAGTATGAGCATCATAATAAACCCATCCTAACAAATAGATAAATGAATCTAATAAGGTTTTACTACTACAAGGTTATCATGCCTCCTCGTAGAATGATAAGAACTACTCAAGGAATTGCAAGAGAGACATCACAACCACGGGATGGTAGCACTCCCCATCTGATCAGTGGCACCCCTCAGAAGGAGGGAGTCGTAGATCCTAATGGGAGTACTTCGAGAGCACGTCAGGAACTAGATATGGCTCAGTTAATGCAGACCCTAATCAGGATGGTACAAGCGCAATAACAAATACAACAGCAAATGCTTGAACAACAGCAGATACAACGAGATACACAACAACATCAGCATCCACCACCACAACATAGAGAGCAACCAGTACAACAGAACAACATTTCAGAATTTAAAAAGCTTGCTCCTCCAGCTTTCAAGGGGACTACTGAACCTTTGGAGGCTGATAACTGGATAATGGAGATGGAGAAGGCCTTCGCTGTCCAAGAGTGTCTTAATGAAGAAAATATTCGATATGCAGCTTATTTACTACAAGGAGAAGCATACAACTGGTGTCAGCGACTACAGCACGAGTATGAACAAGATGGCGAAATACTTACCTGAAAAAGATTTCAGATTGCATTCTATGATCAGTATTTTCCTCGGAGTATAAGGATCCAGAAAGAGTAAGAGTTTATTTATTTAAAGCAAAAGGGTATGAGTGTGACTGAATATGAAGCAAAATTTACAAAGTTAGCAAAATTTACTTCGAGATTAGTGGATGGTGAGCAAAAACGTGTTCACAAGTTTGAGATGGGACTGAAAACTGAGATTCGAAAATAAGTGGTTCCATATGAATTGACAATTTATGTAGATGTGGTAAACAAAGCACTTGTTGCCCAGCTATACAACCCAAGAGGGGGGGTGAATTGGATTTCTAAAAATTTTAAGCTTAACTTATGACTTATAAAAAATGTTTGATAAAAGCTAAATAAATAGGGAGAGTAAAATTAATTCAAGGCTAATGGCTAAAAGCTAGAATGCAAGAGAATAATAAAAAGTTAAAGAAGAGCAATTAGGCACCCACAAACAAAAGGATTTATAGTGGTTCGGTGCCAACCTTGCACCTACATCCACTCCCCAAGCTCTTACTTGGGAATTCCAATCCACTAATCTTGTATTCAACCCGAATACAAACGTCGGAAACTCCGACTCTAGCTATCCTAAGCTAGTCCACTTATTTTTTGGGTACAAGCCAACCCTATACACTCCGATTCAAGGTTCGGATCAACCTTCCCTTGTTTTGGAACCCTTCCAAAACAAAAACAATAACACAAACAAAGCATAACAATGAATAGCACAAGTAAGCACAAAGAAAGCTCCTTTAATGAGCGTATGAGACTTTAAATACTCTTTACTCAAGAAGAAGAAGACCCTTTTTGATTTCCTCAAGATGGTTGGAGACTAGAATGTGCACTTGAGGAGTTGGTGAGCTTGGATCAAAGGCTTCTTGAATGCTTTGAGTGAGCTTTTGCTTAGGGCTGAAAAGTTTGCTTGAAATTCTTTTTTTAAAATCTCTCTTCTTGATACTTCTTTTTTTTTTTCTTATTTTCTTCTTATTGATTTTCACCTTTTTGTCCCTTTTATAGCTTTAAGAAATAGTGAAAAATATTTTAGGCTGAAAAAGAGCCGTTAGACCACATTAAATGAGCATTAAAAGTATTTAAAATGGGTTAAAAACTAGCCGTTGCGGAAAAATCCCGTCACAGGGGTCGACTCATGGGTCGACTCATGCCTGGGGGTCGACTCATGGGTCGATCTCTGTGGAAGAACAACAGAAAACAACCAGAAGACAAGGTTCTGTGATTTTTGGCCTAAAAACAGCAGGGGTCGACTCATGGGTCGATTCATGCCTTGGGGGTCGACTCATGGGTCGACTCACAGGTTGTGCCAAGCCAAAAAATCTGTGTGCCAAACAACTCATTGTGCCATGAGTTGACTCATGGGTCGACTCATGATTTTCAAACATGCATATCTTTCAAAATACAAGTCCAAAAATAATAAAATTTTCACCAATGGATCACAAATCTTTTATTCTATCATTTGATGCTTTCAAATCAGGGTTTTGATAAAATTACAATTTTGCTCCTGAAAAGCAATAAGTCTTTTTCAAGTGAAAATCATTAGTACTCCTTCAACTGCTTGTAATCATCAAAATCAATCTAAGGAGCAACAATCTTTTCCTTTTTGATGATGACAAAACACTTGAACAAAAGCATATATATGAATCAATGAGCATGAATTTCAAGGAATGAAATGCATTATAGGTAGTTTGAAGATAAATAGGAAATTTACTACCAACTTATAAGTGCATTTGCTTGAAAAGAAGATTGATTCTTTTGGCATGTGATACATGTGCCCATTTGCATAAACAATTTGCCTATTGCTTAATGATTTGAAATTTTGCTCATTTGATTATGTGATTCTGGTATCAGAGCAGAAAATTTATTTTTGTTATTAGAGCAAAGCAGAATTTACCTTAGGATTTGAAAATTGCGTGTTTGAAAATATCTCATTTGCTTATTTTTCAATTTTCTTAACATCTTGAAAATTCGCTCATTCTCATTTGATTATTTAATTTTGGTATCAGAGCATGTTTAAAAATTAAGTGTATCAATGCATGTCTAAGAATTAATTTTAAAGTATATTAGAGCATGTCAAATTTTAAGTGTATCAGAGCATGTCGAAGAAGTAATTTTAAAGTTTGATACTTTTCTTTAATTTCTCCCAATCCACTCATTTTATTTTTAAATCTTTTATCAATCTTGCTTTTTATATTTTTCTTTAATTTCTCCTCCTTTTTGACATCATCAAACATTGTTAACTCCCCCTCTTTTTTTGAATACATTTTCTCTCTCTCTTTTTATTTCTTCAAACTTCTTGTGCTAATCATTAATTTTACTGACATTAATGTTTACTCCCCCTGAATACAGCAATCATAAAACAAAATATGCCATTGAGTACCATAGATATGAAATAGCAACATACATTAAAAGACAAAGAGTAGATATATAATCAAAAGGTGATTGGTACCATAGCTGTTCCAATACATATTCCATAATATAAAAGTCAACCAGTTAATATCATTACATGGCCCAAAAGATAGATCCTAGAAAGAACAACAGACAAGGCTAGCTACAAGGATCTAGTGGAGCTCATGACTAGATGGATCAGAATCAGATGTATCAGAGATGGGGTGGGGAGATGATGGATCACGACCAAGGACTCATCCTCTACCACGTCTGCCTCTGCCACGAGTGGAGGTGCTGGCACGAGTAGGTGGGCGAGATGATCCTGAAGGCTGAGAAGCCATAGACTGGATTGCAAGAGAGAGCCTGATGGTGTCAAGAAGGTTCAGAGCTCTCGAAACGAACTGAAGCAGTGCAGTGAACTGTGTAGAAGTATGCTCACTAGAGCCTCTGATCTCTCTCCTCAAGAAATCAAATCCACCCTCTAATACACCTCTAAGTCTGCCAGCCTCCGTAGTTAGGTCTGAGACTTCAATAGTGCACTCCTGTGGCTGTGGATGGGCCAGAGCTAACACTTGCCTCTGCAAGTCAAGTACTCTCCCAATCAGTCTCAAAATGTAACCCTCGAGCTGCTGAAACTGAACTGACTGATCTGAGATCATCTGAAAAATAGTAGAGATGTGGGGGATCAAGGTCTGATCAGATGCATCTAATGATGTGGATCCCGGTGCAAAGGCTGAAGTGCTCCACTGACGAGAAAGCAAGGAAGCCACACGCTGAGAAATCAGCTCAATCTGATCATCAGCCAATCTGAACTCTGAGGGAGGTGCTCTGCTGTCTGGCTGCTGAACTGGTGTGTGCCTCCTGGTGGACTCTGAAGGGCCAGCCTCTGGATCTGAAACAAACTAGATGTCTGGAGATGCTGTCCTGAAGTCATGGAGAGGTGATGAGGGACCTTCTTCCTCAGCTCTGTCCTCAACTCTGTCCTCAACTCTCTCTTCTGCACCCTTTATCCAACCACCATCGATCCTAGTGAATCCCATGCGGTGCAAAGTGTGCTGATTGATGGTGTCAGAGTGAGAAAGCCTAGCAGATGTCTTCCCCTCAAAACTAACTTCAAACCTCCTGAATACCAGTGTGAGGGTCATACCAAAAAGCAGATGTGCCTTGGATCTATTCAGTGTTTCTCTCATGGCCTCAATCATTAAAGCTGGGAGGTTTAAGGGGGTTTGGGTGATCACATGAAACATGATACATATGTCACGACCTGAAAGGAGGTCATGTCTACCACTTCTCGGGAAGAAAAGCTTTGTTACTAATTGATGTAGAATTCTCATTTCAATTGACCAGATCTTTGCTTCTAATTTATTTAGACTTCCCGAGTAGGTTCCTCCTAAAATCACATTGATCCCTTCTTCCTTCACTGGGAGTTCCATGTTTGAATATCCCTCACAGGGCAAATATAGAATCTCTCCCAAAATAATAAGATCTAAGCAGATATCAATTCCCTTAATAGTAGAAGTTACTGTTCCATTGCCATAGCACAGATTCAGATAAAACTCTCTAACCAAATCTACATATGTAACTTCTTTGAGAGAATAGTAAAATTCCCAACCTTGGTTTTTGATCTTTGAACCAAAGGAGAAACCTTCTTTTTCAAAGAATCTGAAGTCCACATTCTTGCCGGTTTCTACCTTTCTGTCAGAGAGTGAAATTTTGCTAGGGCTGAGAGGAGACTGAGAGAAACCTGGTGCAGATGCTGAAGCAGGAATGGGAGCAGAGGAGGTCTGAGAAGCTTGCCTTTTCCTGCGCACGCCTTCTTCCAGCTCACGGACTGATTTCCTTCTTTGAGGGAGTTTCATTTTTGGGGCCATTCTCACCACAAGAGTAGGCAAGGAGACTCGGAAGATCAAATGGGTGAGGAGAAGGAGGGTTATTAGAGGATGGAAAGGGATTTTTGGTGGAGAGAAATCCTGATTTGGAGAAGAATGGTGGAAGCTAGGGCACACTCCAACCGCTTCAATCAAGGGAGAAAAAATGCGAAAAGCTCCTTTCCCAAGGGGCAATTTGAGGTGGAGAGGTGATGGGAGAAGGATCTTGGGCTAAAACTTTGGATTTGGAGAGAATGAAGATGAGAACGATGAGTTTTGGAGGGAGGAAGACGAAGAAGGAGGGGTCGGCTCATGAACGGGCTTTAAGTTAAAAAGAAATGAACCCGTGGGATGTTGGCCAAAAATTTTAAGTATGCCATTGGGTCGATCCTAAGGGGTCGACTCATGATTCACAAAATTTCAGAAAAAATATGAATAAATTTCGAAAAAAAATTTAGAATTTTGGGAGAAGAATTTTTGCTCAATGACAAGTTGTGAGAGGTATAATCTTGAGCGTTTAGGTCCAAGAGAGATGATGAAAATTGAGCTCAAAGAAATTTTGACATCGATTCCTTAGAATTGGAGAAATATTTAGGCAAAAGGATCAAGAATTCCTAGATTCTTCTAATTTCACAGAATCTATCCTCACTTAGGGCCTTTGTAAAGATATCGGCTAGTTGATTTTCAGTACAAACATAGTCAAGAATTATATCTTTATTTTGAACATGTTCTCTTATAAAATGATGTCTTATTTCAATATGTTTAGACCTTGAATGTTGAATTGGATTTTTAGTAAGATTTATGGCACTAGTGTTATCACATCTTATGGGTGTTTCATTATATTTGATACCAAAATCTTCGAGTTGTTGCTTAATCCACAAGATTTGAGCACAACAACTTTCGGCTGTAATGTATTCGGCCTCAGCCGTAGACAGTGCTACCAAATTTTGTTTCTTGCTAAACCAGGAGATTAGGTTAACTCCAAAAAATTGGCAAGTTCCACTAGTATTTTTCTATCTAATCTACATCCAGCAAAATCAGCATCTGAATATCCTATTAAGTCAATTAATGAGTCCTTAGAGTATCATAATCCTAGAGTTTGAGTACCATTTAAATATCTAAGGATTCTTTTAACAGCATTCAAGTGAGACTCTTTAAGATTAGATTGAAATCTAGCACACAGACAAACACTAAACATGATATCAGGCCTACTTACAGTTAAATATAATAGAGAGCCAATCATACCTCTATAATATTTTAAGTCTACATATTTACCTTCTTCATCCTTGTCAAGCTTACATGAAGGGCTCATGGGGTTGCTTTGGAGTTCTCCATTCTAAATCTTTTGAGTAATTCCTTGGTGTACTTGCTTTGGGTGATGGAGATTCCTTCCTTTGTTTGTTTGATTTGGAGTCCGAGGAAGAATGTCAGTTCTCCCATCATGCTCATCTCGAACTCCCCCTGCATGAGCTTAGCAAAGTCTTGACAAAGAGATTCATTAGTAGACCCAAAAATAATGTCATCAACATATATTTGTATAATTAACATATCATTTTGATTTCTTTTAATGAAGAGGGTTGTGTCTACATTACCTCTTGAAAAATATTATTTAGTAAAAATTTGCTTAGCCTATCATACCAAGCCCTAGGTGCTTGTTTCAAACCATATAGAGCTTTATTTAATTTAAAAACATGATTAGGAAAAGCATGATTTTCAAAACCTGGGGGTTGTTCTACATAGACTTCTTCAGCAATATATCCATTCAAAAATACACTTTTGACATCCATTTGAAATAATTTAAATTTATAAAGCAAGCATATGCAAGTAGAAGTCTAATGGCCTCTAATCTAGCAACAGGTGCAAAGGTCTCATCAAAATCAATTCCTTCTTCTTGATTATAACCTTTAGCAACCAATCTTGCTTTATTTCTTATTACATTTCCATGTTCATCTAATTTGTTCCTAAAGACCATTTTGTGCCAATTATTGAATAATTTTTAGGTCTTGATACTAAAGTCCATACATTATTTCTTTCAAATTGATTAAGTTCCTCTTGCATTGCATTAATCCAATTATAATCATTTTCAGCTTCTTCAATAGTTTTTGGTTCAAGATGAGAGACAAAAGCACAATGATTAAATACATCTTTTAGTAAAGAACGAGTTTTTACCCCATGCATAGGATCACCAATAATTAGCTCCTTAGGGTGATTGTGAACATACCTCCATTCTTTGGGTAGGTCATTTGTACCTTGAGGTTGTTCTTGATGTTCTTCACCTCTCTTATCCTGTTTGTCTTCATGTTCCTCATCATCTTGAATTGTTGAATCTTTCAGAGTGATCTCCTTCATTCCTTCTATAAGAGGATCTGCATCATCAACACCTTCATTCTTCCTTGAAGGAAGATCGTTAGATTCATCAAAGACAACATGTATCGACTCCTCTACTACTAAGTTCTTTTGTTAAAAACTCTAAAAGCTTTACTAGTGGAGGAGTAACCAAGAAAAATTGCTTCATCTGACTTTGCATCAAATTTTTCAAGTCTTTCTTTACCATTATTTAATACAAAACATCGGCAACCAAAAACATGAAAATATGCAATATTAGGTTTTCTTTCTTTCCAAAGCTCATAGGGGGTTTTCTTTAAAATTTATCTAATCAAAGCACGATTTAAAATGTAACATGCTGTGTTAATTGCTTCCGCCCAAAAATATCTTGGAAGGTTGCTTTCACATAGCATGGTACGGGCCATTTCTTCTAAGGTTCTGTTTTTCTTTCTACTATCCCATTTTGTTGGGGTGTCCTAGGTGCAGAGAAGTTATGGCCTATTCCTTTTTCATCACAAAAGTTTTCAAAGTCTTGATTTTCAAATTCAGTTCCATGATCACTTCGAATATTTTGAATTGAAAATCCTTTCTCATTAGTGACTTTTCGGTAAAATTTAGTGAAAACATGAAAAGTTTCATCTTTGTGTGCCAAAAAGAAAACCAAGTAAAACGAGAGTAATCATCTATAATTACAAAACCATATCATTTTCCTCCTAGACTAGTGGTTCTAGTAGGTCCAAATAAGTCCATATGCAAAAGCTCTAACGGTCTAGAGGTTGAAACAATATTTTTGGATTTAAATGAAACTCTTGTTTGTTTACCTAGTTGGCATGCATCACAAATTCTGTCCTTTTCAAAATTCAATTTTGGCAAACCAAGAACTAATTCTTTCTTAATTAATTTTAAAGAGAATGCATGCTAATATGTGCAAGCCTACGATGCCAAAGCCAACTAGTCTCATTAGTTTTAGCATTCAAGGATACTAGGCATTGCATGTTTATTTTGGCTAGATCATTTAAATCTACATATAAACATTACCATGTCTATGTCCAATAAATTTAATGCCATCATTAATAGGACTAGTTACAATGCAAACAGATGATTCAAAAATAACTTTATATCCTTTATCACAAAATTGACTAATGCTTAGTAAATTATGCTTTAAACCATCTACTAACAAAATATTTTCAATGTATTTGGAGGGAGTGATACCAATGTTACCTATACCGATGATCTTTCCTTTGCCATTGTCTCCAAAGGTGACCATCCCTCCATTCTTAGCATCAAGAGTGATGAATTGGGATTCATCACCAGTCATGTGTCTCGAGCATCCACTGTCAAGATACCATTTCCTGTTTCCTCCTTGGGATGCTAGACACACCTGCAAGCAAAAGTCAAGTTTTTGTTTTAGGTACCCAAGCTTTCTTGGATCCTTTTTGGTTAGTCATAATGGTTCTTTTGGAACCCATATTTTTTTTATATTTGAGTTTGCAGACTTGTTAGAGAAGCAAGTGTATGACTTATGTCCTACTCTACCACATTTGAAGCAAGTAATATTAGAAGACTTGTTACTTAAAGAATTTACATAAATATTTTTCAGATATTTTTGTTTCTTCAAGGGGTTATAGCCAAGTCCAGCCTTATCATACACGGCCTTTTGATTTTCAAGAATCATATTAAGTTTATTTGAACTCAAGGTAAATTTTTCAACTAATGGTTTTAACTTGGCAATTTCATTCTGTAAACTTTGATTTTCTTGAAGCAGGATGGATTTTTCAATTGAAATGCTTTCATTTTGTTTCAATAAAGATTGATTTTTCAATTTTAGATCTTTGTTCTTCATTCCTAGTTTCTTTAATTCATCAACTAAATCATAAAAAGCTTCATGTAGTTCTTCAAATGTAAAGTCACTAGGAGTTTCAGAAATTACCTCATTTTCGTGTGCCATAAGGCACAGGTTGGCTTGTTCAGTCGAGTTTTTCTCTTCGGAGCTTGAGTCATCACTCGCACTCCAAGTGGCCATCATGGCCTTCTTCTTGTACTTCTTGGGACCCTTCTTCAGTTGTGGGCATTCGGACTTGAAGTGTCCCGGCTTCTTGCATTCGTAGCAGATAAGGGGTTGGTCTTTCTCTTTTTCTTTGCTCTGTTCTCCTTTTGTGAATGGCCTCTTCCTCATCCCTTGTTTCTTTTTTCTCAAAAATTTCTTGAATTTTTGGGTAATGAGTGCCATCTCTTCATCCTGTTCTTCATCTTCAGTGTCATCAGTTTCTTCATCTGGTGGAGCTGTGGATTTGAGGGCAATTGTTCTCTTCTTTTTGACTTCTTCCTCTTGATGTTGCTTCATGCTTAGCTCATGAGTCATCAATGATCCAAGAAGCTCTTCCAAGGGTAGAATGTTCAAGTCCTTGGCTTCTTGGATGGCGGTCACTTTGGCTTCCCAAGTTCTTGGTAAGGACCTGAGAATCTTTCTTACAAGCTCACTGTTAGTATAGGACTTACCAAGACTCTTTAAACCATTTATAATATCAGTAAAGCGAGTAAACATTTCAGTTATGGACTCATCATGCTCCATTTTAAATAATTCATATTTATGCACAAGCATGTTGATTTTAGACTCCTTTACTTGATTGGTTCCTTCATGGGTTACTTCTAACCTATCCCATATTTCTTTAGCAGACGAGCAAGTAGAAATGCGATTAAATTCGTTAGCATCAAGAGCACAATAAAGAACATTCATTGCTTTAGCATTTAATTGACCATTTTCTTATCAACCTCATCCCATTCTTTCTCGGTTTGGCTGATTCCACACCATCTATACTTTTAGTGGGTGTGTGAGGACCGTTCACTATGATACTCCACATATCATAGTCGAGTGCTTGAATGAATATTTTCATCCGAGCTTTCCAATAGGTGTAATTAGACCCATTGAAAAGTGGAGGTCGGTTGGTAGATTGCCCCTCGGCTAGAGAAGTGCCGACTTGAGTTGCCATAGATCTTTGGCTCTTTGATTGTTTAGATCAAAGTAGGGCTAGAGCACCGGGCTCTGATACCACTTGTTGCCCAGCTATGCAACCCAAGAGGGGGGGGTGAATTGGGTTTCTAAAAATTTTAAGCTTAACTTATGACTTATGAAAAATATTTGATAAAAGCTAAATAAATAGGGAGAGTAAAATTAATTCAAGGCTAATGGCTAAAAGCTAGAATGCAAGAGAATAATGAAAAGTTAAAGAAGAGCAATTAGGCACCCACAAACAAAAGGATTTATAGTGGTTCGGTGCCAACCTTGCACCTACATCCACTCCCCAAGCTCCTACTTGGGAATTCCAATCCACTAATCTTGTATTCAACCCGAATACAAACATCGAAAACTCTGACTCTAGCTATCCCAAGCTAGTCCACTTATTTTTCGGATACAAGCCAACCCTATACACTCCGATTCAAGGTTCGGATCAACCTTTCCTTATTTTGGAACCCTTCCAAAATAAAAACAATAACACAAAAAAGTATAACAATGAATAGCACAAGTAAGCACAAGAAAGCTCCTTTAATGAGCGTATGAGACTTTAAATACTCTTTACTCAAGAAGAAGAAGACCTTTTTGATTTCCTCAAGGTGGTTGGAGACTAGAATGTGCACTTGAGGAGTTGGTGAGCTTGGATCAAAGGCTTCTTGAATGCTTTGAGTGAGCTTTTGCTTAGGGCTGAAAAGTTTGCTTGAAATTTCTTTTTCAAAATCTCTCTTCTTAATTCTTTTTTTTGACTTCCACCTTTTTGTCCCTTTTATAGCTTTAGAAATAGTGAAAAAATTCTAGGCTAAAATAGAGCCGTTAGACCACAATAAATGAGCATTAAAAGCACTTAAAATGGGTTAAAAACTACCCATTGTGGAAAAATCCCATCACAGGGTCGACTCATGGGTCGACTCATGCCTGGGGGTCGACTCATGGGTCGACCTCTGTGAAAAAATATCAGAGAATCGAATGGGATGCAAGGTTCTGTAAAATTGGCTTAAAACCCGAGAGGTCGACTCATGGTCACTCATGCCTTGGGGGTCGACTCATGGGTCGACTCACAGGGTGTGCCAAGTCTGTGCCGGTCAGAAATTTCAGCGTGCCAGTCATCTCATGTGCCATGAGTCGACTCATGGGTCGACTCATGATTTTCAATCATGCATATCTTTCAAAATACAAGTCCAAAATCAATAAAATTTTTACCAGTGGATCACAAATCTTTTGTTCTATCATTTGATACTTTCAAATCAGGGTTTTGATAAAATTACAATTTTGTTCCTGAAGAGCAATAAGTCTTTTTCAAGTGAGAAACATTAGTACCCCTTCAACTACTTTGTAATCATCAAAATCAATCTAAGGAGCAACAAAAAATACATTTGAACATAAGTTAAGTGTTAGGACTGACAAATATAGATTTATAGATTATCCTCAAGAAGGTATTGGATACCTCTTTTATCATCCTACTGAACAAAAATTTTTTATCAGTAGTCATGCTATTTTCTTGAAAAAAGAATTTATCAAAGAAGAGGGATGTGGGAGGATGATTGAACTAAGTGAAGTTCAAAACCTACAATCTACCTCATCTGATCCTCAATATGAAATTCTAAAACCAATTAAATCTATTGATCAAGAACATCCACAACACACACCTCTTCTCCGAAGGTCAGAAAGAGTATAGAATGTACCTTTAGGATATGGTTTTGTCATTGGAAATGACAATGAAGTCCATATCATTCAGGATGATGATCTTATACCTATACGGAAGCTATCCAGAGTAGGAACTCTGATAAATAGTCTGAAGCCATGAAATCTGAAATGGACTCTGTGTACTCCAATCAAGTATGAACTTTGGTTGATGCACCTCAGGGTGTAACCCTAGTAGGATGCAAATGGATCTTCAAGAAGAAGATTGGAGCAGATAGCCAAGTAGAAATCTACTAGGCTAGGGTGTTGGCAAAAGATTTTAAGCAAAGATAAGGAATTGACTATGATGAAACTTTTTATCAATAGCAATGCTCGAGTTCATTCAGATTATACTTGCTATAGCTGCATATTATGATTATGAAATCTGACAAATGGATGTAAAAACTGCTTTTCTCAATGAAAATATTGAGAAAAAAGTTTATACTACAAAGAAAGAGCATTTTTATGATGAAATTATTTATCATGCAAATATTTTTATTGCCACTAATCATATTTATGATGAAAAATAAAATTCATCATAAATAATAAAATATTTATGATGAATTTTTCATCATAAATAATTGCCTATCAATGATAAAAAAATTATTCCATCATACATACACATTATTTGTGATGAATATTTCATCATAAATAATATATCATTTATTTTAATTTTAAATTTTTAAATATTATTGATGAAAATATTTTCAACATAACTAATTTAAGTATTTATGATGAAAAATATTTTTTCATCAAAAATAAGCTTATTCCCAATGAAAATATTTTTATCACTAATATTTAAAAAATAATTAAAAATTTAAAAAATTTAAAAATTATAGATTATTTGTGATAAAAATATTACATCTTAAATAATTGAGTATTTATGATGAAAAAAATTTCCATCATAAATACTTGATTATTTATGATGAAAATATTTTCATCATAAATAGTTAAAATAAATCAAAAATTTAAAAAATTAAAAAATACTCATTATTTATGATAAAAATTTTTCATCATAAATAAAATTTTTTATGATAAAAAAAATATTTCATCATAAATTCATGATTATTTTTGATAAAAATATTTTCATCATTAGTAGTTAAAAAAATTAAAAATTAAAAAAAAATAAGAGTTACTTATTGTTTGTGATAAAAAAATTTCTTCATAAGTAAATAGTTTTTATGATGAAAATAAAATTTTATCATAAATAGTAAATTATTTATGATAATACTATTTTCATCATAAATATTTTAAAAAATTAATAATTTAAAAAAATCAAAAGTTGCTTATTATTTATGATGAAAAATTTCCATCATAAATAATCAAGTATTTATGATGAAAAATTTATTTTCATCATAAATATTATTATTTATGATCAAAATATTATCATCATCAATATGTAAAAAATAAAAAATTAAAAAAATTATAAAATTTAAATTTTTGATTTTATATAAGATGATTGCATCTATTTTTTGTTGTGATATCAATGAATCTTTCTGATAGAATATTTGCCTTAAGCTGTATGAAAGGAGCCTTGTTTCATATAGAAACCATATAGTTAAGTTGTACATTCTAGCATGACTTCAACAATCTCAAAAGGTATCGTATTTTCTGCATCGATCGATGCTTAAATATATCTCTATAGGAGTTTCAATCATGAGAAGACAAACAATACGAGCACTCATCTTTTTAGCAATGCAAAGTATAAATATGAGTTTATACTTTATAACACAACTTACACTATCCGTAGGTCTGTATTGATTTTGATTAATTGCTAGATCCTTGATGCTCACACAATTCCTCTTGAATTTTTCAAGGTCGATCTTCATATGCATGCAACATATGAGCTTTTGGACCTCTAACTTTCTATCTCTATCCTATCCTCCAAATCTCAATCTTGATAAATTTTTTTCACGATCTTAGAATCACCGTGATATTCTCATACTCAAATTTTCGAAATGAGGACTCCAAGAAGAAGATGAACTCCTTGAAGATTGAAAATCTCAAAGCTATCGATCTCCTATAGTATCTATTCCATTACGGAAGCTGAAGAGCTATTCTTATAATAATTATTAGCAATATAAATTGAACTTTTTATTATAATTATATTTATTTATGTATGTAATTTTTTTTTTGAAGAAAAAATTACAAATTAACTATTTATATAAATTTTTTTGATTAATAGAAAATTAATTTTTTGATGAAATTATTTTGAAAAATTTTTTTAGGCCAAAAATTTTTTAGATTAAAAAAATTAATTTATTTTTCATCATGAATATTTTTTTAATATCTTTTTTTGTTAAATTTTTTTGATGGAAATTTTTTTTGATGGGAAAATCCAAAATTAATTTATTGTGAAATTATTATTGGAAAGATATAATTATTAGTGATGTAAAACTAATTTTCATCATAAATAGTCTTTAAATTTTTTTTATAAATTTTTTTATAAAAATATATTTATGATGTAAATTTATTTTTCATCAGTAACCATATTTTAAAAATATTATTTTATTAATTATTATGAATAGAAAATTTGTTAATGGAAAAAAAATTTTATTAATGATGAAAAGATGTATTCATCCAAAAATCATTTTAAAAATATATTTTTTAATTTTTTGAAGAAAAAATTTTAGAAAGAATTTTTTTTTGAATGGAATTTATTAGCGATAGAAACTATATTTTCATCGCTAATAGTCTAATTAACAGCAAATTTTTTTGTTACATCACCAATAATTTATTTTTGGATGAAATTTCTTTAGAAAAAAATTTTTTAGTGAAAAATTTTTTGACAGAAACTATTGATGATGAAAATAATTTTTCATCACTAATAATGGTATTAGCGATCAAAATTTTATCGCTAATAGTTCTTCATTTAATTCATATCAAGTCGACGTCCCTTCCACTATCGACGATCGTGAAACCCTCCTCTCCCCCTGCTCCCTCCAAGCTCTCCCCCTCTCTCTCTCCCTCACCCTCTCTGGCTTCACTGTCTCTTGCACCAGCCATCACGGACGATGCCTCTCCGGCTCTGCTATTGCTCGCCATCGCTTTTCCCGCAAGATCTGTCACCTTTTTTTTTTTTGGTTAATCAGGCCATTGGGGGGTGGAGGGGGTGGGTGATCGGGGGTGACATAAGGGCTAGGATTTTGTAGGGTGGAGGGGTTGCTGGGGTGGGGGTGGGCGGTCGAGGGTGACACAGGGGTGGGGAGGGGGTCGAGGGCGACAAGGAGGCAGGGAGGGGGCCGAGGGTGACATAGGAGTGGGGAGGGGTCGACCGATGGAGGGATGTTGCAGGGTCGGGGTGGGTGACCGGGGGTGACATGGGGGTGGGGATGGGGTCAGGGGGCGACACAGGGGTGGGGAGGGGGCCATGGGTGGCTGGGGGCGACACGAGACCTGGGAGGGGTTTGCAGGGGTGGGGGTTGGCTGTCGGGGTGACACGAGTGGGGATGGGATCAGGGGGCGGTCGGGGGTGACACGGGGTTAGAGAGGGGATCAGTCGAGGAGGGAGGAAGGTCTATTCGGGAGGGAAGGGAGGAAGGTCAGTCGGGGAGGGAGGAAGGGAAGAAAAAAAAAGTGAAAAAAAAATAAATGAGGAAGGGAAGAAGGGAAGAAATGAGGGGAGAAAAAGAAAAAAAATAAAAAAAATATTAATCAAATATTTTATTATTTGATTATTAAAAATAAAATCTAGATCATGATTTGAATTGGATCGAGATCAAAATCTGGATTGAGATCTTGATTCGAGTTGGGATCTAGGTCGGGATCTGATCAGGATCTGAGTTGGGATCCGGATCGTAAGGGGTTGGAGAGGGTGGCAGCATCATGGGGGGTGGGTTGCAAGGGTGGGTGACTGCGGTAGTGCCATAGGAGCGGGGCTCGTGGGGGTCAAGTCCGGACAGTGTGGGATGGGTGATGGCACCGGCACCGCAGGAGTGGGGGCTGTGGCGGCTGAGTCCAGAGCTCGTTTAGCGAAAAAATATTTTTTTAAAAATATTTTAAAAAAAAATAAAAAAAATATTTATTATTTTTGGTAAAAAATATTTTAAAAAAAATAAAAAACCATCGGGCCCTCAAGATTGGATTTCATGTTATTATTTTATGTTAATATTATTTTGCATGCTCAACTACTTATAGTTTATTTTATATTTATTGCATAAATTTTTTAGCATTACTTCTAAAATTTATAAATTTTTTATTATTCCACTAGCACAATATACATTGCTTTTACTTATTATAATTTAATTATTTATATACCATTTGTATGCTTTTGCTTATTATAATTAAATATAAAAAAATATTTATTTTTTAGAGAAAACTTTACTGAAATTTTTGATGAAAAAATTTCAATGCAGAGTTACTCTTTTTTAATAAAATAGAAATTCATCTTTGAATGTATATTCAGAGATGGTGGTTAAATTGTATTGAGTCGTAGATTTCCATCCAAGAGTCAATCTTGATCGAGATCGACTCTTGGATGTCCCATATTCAGGCTTTTTGAAAAAATAATAATCTTATTATTGTTAATAGTTGATATTTGTTTCGTTATGTGGTATTCAGCAGTTATCTGTCTATTGTTCTCCAGATATATAGTGGATACGATGCGTAGACATCATATTCACATCGTATACTTGGAGAACCATGGGAAGATACTATCAAAATTTTCATAATAATAAAATAAAATATCAACTAATAATAATAATAAGATTATTATTTTTTTGAAAGAGATAGGGCCACACCTATTAGTAATAATTTGAAATGGATAGAATCATATATTTTTACTTCATTAAATTGATGGAAGTAGATTTTTATGTTATTATTCAGTCTGTGTTCTTTAATGCATGTTGTTTTGTATAAAATGATCCGTGTCTAGATCTGGATCGAGATTTGATCTGCAATTCGGATCGAAATTTGATCCGAAATCCAGGTTGGGATCTAGTTCAGATGAATACCACTAAAAATTTTTTGGTTTATAATAGTTTTTATGTTTGTTGTTAGATGGATATCAATAAAAGTTAGATGAATGCTATAGATATTTTTTTGCCTGAATATCAAAAAGATATTTGAGATTTTATTGAGTTTGCACGGCATAAGGCTGACAGTGCTAATCAGATAAAGTGTCCATGCAAGAGATGTGTCAATATGGTATATCATCACATAATACTTGTTGAGGAGCATCTGCTACATTATGTATAGATAAGAAGTATACTTGCTAGATATGACATGGGGAGGGTGATCCGAATGAAGTTGTGTGTGATGATGACGATACTGAAGATGATAGTGATGCTACTGAACCTATCGAACATGATGGTATAGGAGAACTGTTGGATAATTTACATCAGATGTTTGTTCAAATATATGCATAAGTACTAGTGCATTTGAAGGCAATTCTAATCATGAACACAATATCCGATTTGAGGTAGAAGGAACTTCTGAATGGTTGCAAAGCTTGTAAGGGATGCATGAGAGTTACTCTATCCAAATTATGCAAAGTTCTTCAAATTAGAGCTTTGATAACATTACTTTATATTAAAATCATGAATCGATGGAGTCAGAAGTCATTTGGCCAAAAATTTGACATTGATTAAAACAGCTCTTCCCGATGGAGAGAGACTTCTGAAATCGTATTTTGAAGCAAAAATATACATGCAAAAATTAAGACTTGGCTCTATTCTTATACATGTCTATAAAAATGACTATATATTATTTTATAAAGATAATGAATAGGCAAACTGAATGTCCAAAATGTAGGAGCCTAGGTACAAAATCGATAACAAAAAAGGAAAGAAGATACCTCAAAAGATCTTGAGGTATTTTCCATTGATTCCAAGACTTCAAAAGTTGTATATGTCCATAAAGACAGTTGAAAAAAAATGAGATGGTTCATGAGCAGCGGGTTTCGGAGGAGAACATACTTAGTCACTCAGCCGACTCTGTAGTGTGGAAAGACTTCGATCAAAGCATCCGTGCTTTGCAAGTAACTCGTGCAATATCCAGCTTGGTCTAGCAACAGAGGATTTAATCCTTTTGGCAATTTGAGTACTTCCTACAGTATGTGGCCTGATGCTAGTTGTATATAATATGTCACCTTGAAAGTGCATGAAAGAATCATTTGTTTTTATATCACTGTTGATTTCAAATCTGAAAACACCAAATAATAAAATTGATGTATATCTATGATCAAATCGATGATCTGAAGGAGCTATGGGGAAAATGGAGTACCGACTGATTCTATGAGTCGAAAGAATTTTAAGTTGCATGCTTCAATTTTATGGACTATAAATGAATTTTTCTACATATAGAAACTTATCTGAGTGGAGCACCAAAGGATATCTGGCATGTCCAATATGCAACAAGGAATGCATCCTCCTTATATTTAAAGCATGGATGGAAAATATGCTTCATGGGTCATCGATGGTTTCTACATAGTAATCATTCTTGGGAGGACCTGTTACAACTAATGCTTTGATGGTAAGTTTGACCGATATCCATCACCTAAGGAGTTAAGTGGAGTAGAGTAGAAGTTTAGAACAACTTGAAGTCATTGGAAACATCCAATTTGAGAACATTAGGTACTCGCAAGTGGAAGCATACTGAAGCTGAGCTGAATTAGACGAAACGAAGTTTTTTTTGAACTATCATATTGGAAAGCAGTTATTTCTTCATCATAATCTGGATGTAATGCACATTGAGAAAAATATTATGATAATATTATCGGTATTGTATTGAATATCGTAGAAAAAATAAAAGATAGTATAAAAGCTCATCTTGATTTACAGCAAATGAGAATTCGATCAGAGTTGTATTTAGTTTGTCGAGGAGATAGATTTTTTATGCCATCTGCATATTGTTTATTATTTGTTGTTTGATGAAGAAAAGAAGAGTTTCTATGGATGGTTCAAAATCGTAAAGTTTTCTAACACATATGCTTCAAACTTATCATGATGTTTAGGAACAACGACGGTAATATCTCTGACATGAAAAGTCATGACTTCCATGTGATGATGTAATGCTTGCTTTCTATGCTCGTGCATGGCTATTTGGGTGGTGATGTTCCAACTATATTGATTGAGTTGGAAGTGTTCTTCTGAGAACTGTGTTGTCGAAAATTGAAGATTAACTTACTTGAGAAGTTTAAGAAAGATATTGTGCTCATTCTTTATAAGTTAGAAAAAAAAATTTTACCATCATTTTTTATGTTATGGTGCTGTTATGGTGCACCTAGCTATTCATCTTTCAAAAGAAGCTCTT
>NC_026000.2:51068680-51095913 GCF_000442705.2 Elaeis guineensis
GCCTCGAAGGCCCAGGTATTGATGGAGGTCAGGGAGCAGCTCCCTAGGCCGGAGAGGATGCGCACACACCTCGGAAGTGCAACCCCAACAAATTTTGCCTCTACCACCGTGACCATGGCCACGACACAGAGGAATGCATCCAGCTCCAGGATGAGATTGAGGAGCTCATTCGACGAGGTCGACTCGACAGGTTCATCCACCGCAGGCCTGAGGGTAGAGGAGACCGGCCGAGAGCCCTTCCGCAGCCTGAACCGCCAAGAAGGGAGGAGCAACCCGAGGATCGGCCTCCCATCGGGACATCGACTCCATCACCGGAGGCCTCAAGGAGGAGCGGGCCACCCGCGATCGTGGAGCTCGAAAACCTGTAAATGTATCACTTACGATTTCACCTTGAATCTAAATTTCTTTCTACTTAACGTACTCTTCCCATCTGGCGTGAATTATTATGACTGGATATGACCCCTCCAAAAACAAAGTTATGTTAGGAATGGGAGAGAACCCCGCCCAAGCATACCCGAAATGAAAGTCCGACTATCTCAAAATCGGATGGGGGGAGAGGCCTGACAACGCCCTGATGTGCCCACAGCCATGTCAGGAACAGGAGGAGAACCACGTCCTGACATGAGCAAAGTCAAAGGCCCTGTTCTTTTAGACCGGATGGGGGAGAGGCCTTACAACGCCCTAATGTGCCCCCACAGCCATGTCAGGAACAGGAGGAGAACCTCGTCCTGACATGAGCAAAGTCAAAGGCCCGGTTCTTTTAGACCGGATGGGGGGAGAGGCCTTACAACGCCCTAATGTGCCCCCACAGCCATATCAGGAACAGGAGGAGAACCTCATCTTGACATGAGCAAAGTCGAAGGCCCGGTTCTTTTAGACCGGATGGGGGGAGAGGCCTTACAACGCCCTAATGTGCCCCCACAGCCATGTCAGGAACAGGAGGAGAACCTCATCCTGAATGAGCTAAGTCGAAGGCCGGTTCTTTTAGACCGGATGGAGGGAGAGGCCTTACAGTGCCCTAACGCGCCCCCACAGCCAAGCCGGGAATGGGAGGAGAACCTCGCCCCAGCTCGAGCAAAGTGGAAGGCCCGGACTCCTACGGGAGCCAGGTTTCGTCCACGACGCCAAGGAAGGCTTCACCCGGACTCCTACGGGAGTCGGGTTCCGTCCACGATGCCAAGGAAGACTTCACCCGGACTCCTACGGGAGCCGGGTTCCGTCTGGATGCCAAGGAAGACTTCACCCGGACTCCTACGGGAGCCAGGTTCCATCCACGATGCCAAGGAAGACTTCACCCGGACTCCTACGGAGCCGGGTTCCGTCCGCGACGCCAAGGAAGGCTTCACCCGGACTCCTACGGGAGTCGGGTTCCGTCCGCGATGCCAAGGAAGACTTCACCCGGACTCCTACGGGAGCCGGGTTCCGTCCACGACGCCAAGGAAGACTCCACCCGGGCTCCTACGGGAGTCGGGCTCCATCCACGATGCCAAGGAAGATTCCACCCGGACTCCTACGGGAATCGGGTTCCACCCACGACATCTGCAGCAAGAGCTGGTGGTGGCGAAGCCCGGCCGCCCAACAAGATCGGGTGAAAAGAAAAAGCCCTCATTGGCACCTCCTCGCTCCTATGCAACCCCACGAAAAGTGGGGGAAGGCCTTCACTCTGAGAAGAGGAGGAAAATCAAAAAGGAAGGATGACGAACTACGGCGGAACGGATGAGGGATGAACCACACCAAAAGACCTAAAGGACTTCATCCCAACTGAAACGGAGAGTTCCTACCGAACACCTCCGGCTGCTAAAAGGACTTTCGACACCGGTTAGGAAGACAACGACATCCCCGAAATAATGCAGAGCCCGACGGCCAAGCTCAGGCTCGCGGCCATGTACGACGAGAAGGGCGAGCTAACGCATCGACGATCGAACGCCCCCTAACAACGTCTACATCAGCAAGTCAAACGATAAGAAAAGTTCGGCGGATGGCGATTTAGTGCAACGCGCGGACGAGGTAACACAAAATCCTTTTCATTCCATTTTCGATATACACACTACAAAGCCAGGAAGGCCAAGGAAAGAAAGGCAAAAGATAAAAAAAAGTAAATACATGACAAGACAGAAAGACGAAAAGAGCTCTAAGGAGGCCCTGCTCCCTCCGATCTAGAATTATCTACTCCGTCCCTTAACCAGGACTGCCTCAGATTCTCAATCTCTTCTTCTAGCTCTCCCCTTTTCTGCAGCGCGTCCTGGAGCACCCGACGAAGTTGCTGGCTCTCGGCTTCCGCCTCTCGATGCCTCTTCCTTAAGACCTCGGACTCCACCTCCGCGTTGCGACGGCCCGCCGCTCGAGTGCCAGTTGGATCTTCACTTGTTGCAGCTCGACTGTCTTTTCCCGAGGGAGACAGAAATCCCCTCAACGGTGCCTCTTAGGGCTTGGAGCTCTTCAGAATCTTGGGCGGAAGTAAGCTGTGCCCTGTTAGCCAGCTGCCTCTGGAGACGGACGACTTCGTCGGCCGCCGTCCTGAATCTCCCTTTATATTCTTCCACCTGCCTGCGCCAGCTGGCCCGTTGCACGTCGTGGCTCACCTCGGCGTCCTGAAGCTGCTGTGAAGGTCGGAGACCTTCTGCGACCACCTCTGGTCATCGTCGACCCGGGCCAAGAGCCGGGATGAATTTCCTTCCAGCTGGCCGATCTTCCCTTCGCAGCTGACAGTTCCACCTTGAGGGCGCTGATCCTGGCGGCCTGGGCCCAAATTCGGTCGCTGGCGCTCTTCTTGCATTCCTCGAGTTCCTTTGCGAAGTTCGCCTTCCTCCGGCTATACTCCATGATCCCCTTCACATGGAGACTCCGAAAGTGGGTGGCCTCAGCGGTGGCTTCAGAGTGACCTTCTCTCGATTTGCGGAGCTCGCCTTCCGTCCTCTTCAACTTCTTTGTCAGGTGAAGGACCTCCTTCTTCAGCCGCTGGATCATCGATTTCAGCGGGACCCCCAGGGGCAGGGGGAGCGCTTCTGCAGGGCACTGCCATCAGAAGGCAAAAGCGTCAAAGCACGACTCATTGCAGGAGGAAAAGCAGAGAGAAGGAGGGGGGGAAGGAGAAGCCGTCCGCAACAAGAAATTCAACTTTATTGATTGAATGGTTTTTAAAGACAAACGGAAAAGAAAAATTGCGACGAAATAAAGGTACAAGATCGGAGGTCTCAGACCTCAGGGGCGGGGGGTGGAGAACTCGGCGTCCCCGGTGCGGGGGCTGCGACAGCAGTGGCGGCTGACGAGGGACCGGCCTCGTCTTCAGACTCCTCGCCTAGGAAGCTGAGTTCGAGCTCTGAGAATTTTCTGGCCACCTTCTCTTGGCAGAGCTCGAACCCTTAATGAACGCTTCCTGGCCAAATTGGACATTCAGGTCCCTCATCTCCGCGGAGGCCTTGAATTCCTCCACCGCAAGGGCTCTGGCCTCCGAGACCAGGATCGGAGTTTGCTCGACCAAGTGGGCGACCTCGGCCTCCGCCTTCCTCGCCGATTCCTCCAAGATCTGCCTCTCCTCCTCCCGGGCTTTCTTCTCCCTTTCCAGGGCCTCCTGGAGGTGGCTACTTCGGCCGTCTTTGCTTGGAGGCGAGCAACCTCCGCCTGACAGCGTTCCTCCACCTGGAGGATGTCCCTCCTCGTGCGGCTCACCGCCTCGATATAGGCGAGGAGCTGGTGCCCAATCTGCAAAGACAGCTAGGGAATCAGTACAAAGGCCGAATAGCCATGTAAATGAAGAGTCGCTCACCTCAAGGAAGGACCCCAAAGAATCCCAAGCCCGCTGCTCAGGATCGACGCGGTCGATCCTCTCCACGACGTCAGGCAGAATGCAGCCGTCGATCAGCCGCCTGATCAAGTCCCTATCATTGAAGGGATTCTCCGACCCCTCCTCGGAGCAGAGGGACTCGTCCGAGCAGTTCGGCGGCTACTCACCTACGGGCCACCGATTTCCTTCTTCCCCACGGCGAGCGCCTCCATGGGCGGACCCCGAGATGGGGGCCCCAGTCGGCGGACTCCTCGAGGAGGCCCGGGGAGCCGTTGGCTCGGCATCCGAGGGAATGTCGATGGCCGGGGCCGCCTGGACGGGTGCAGCTAAGCTCGACTCCTCCGCCCTGGCCCTCTTCGCCGATCCGGAGGTCGCTGCGCCCTTTCTCTTGTGGCCCTCAGGCCCCTGGCGAGCGCCCGTGCTTCGGCGTCCATTCCTAAAAAAAAAAAAAAAAAAGGAAAAAAAAGCAAACCAATCAATCAAGAGTCAGAGGAAAAAAAAAAAGAAGAAGAGAGAGAAAAAGAAAAAGAGAGAGAGAAGAGGAGGAAAGAGAAGAAGAGAAGAAAGGCATGAAAAGAGAAGATAAGGTAAAAGATGAATACTCGCTGGATCCTGGGGACTCAGGCCGATGTTGAAAAGAAACTGCTCCCTCAGAAGATTGGGAAGGGAAGGAGCGGAATAAGCTAGAAGCTTCTGGGCGGCCTGGAGGTCGTCCTCCCCCAGGCTGGGAGCCCGGCGGACAGAATCCCTCAGAGAGCCCCAAGGGGGCAGGCCCAGTCTCAGGGTCGGGCAATGGACGAAGAGGTATTTTTCCTTCCAATTGTGGATCGAAGAAGGGGCGCCTTTCAGCAACCCCTTCTTGCCGAACTGAGGAGAGAAGTACCATCAGTCCTTCGTCGAAGGATGGCGCTTGAAGGTATAGAAGTGCCTAAACAAGGAGAGGGACAGTTGGACCTCGACTACATGGCAGAGGGAGAGAAATCCTATCAAAAACCTAAAAGAATTCGGGGCCACGGAAGCCAAGGAGATGTCTAAGAAATGGAAGAGGGCAACGACAAAGGAAGGAAGCGGAAGCTGGAGTCCGGCACAGAATGCTTTCTGGTACAAACAAAAGCGACCGGGAGGGGGAGTGCTGGCCCGGTCAGAAGGGCCTGGCAGCTCCAAGTCGTACTTCGGAGGAACTCCATACTGAACCCTTATCAGAAGGAGTTCCTCCGAGGTCAAGGAACATGGAATGGCGCCCGGTGCGAAAATCGGGCGAAGCCTAGCCCCAGACGCAGGTTCGTCTACAGAGATGGGGACCTGGGGGTTTGAGGCAGAAGAGCTCCCGGAACTGCAGGGAGCAGAAGAGCCAGAAGGCATTTTGAGTAGTTTTGAAGGGGGGCTCTAAAGGTCCCTAAGAAGGTGGACAGAAAGGGAGAACGAGAGGCCACAGAAAACTAACTCGAAGGGACGCAAAAAGAAACAATGACAGAGAAGAGGTCCCTAGGTGGTGGAAAGAAGGTTGAAGGTGCTGGAACTAACCTATATCACCCTGAGGGACCTGAGGGACGAAAACAGGAGACGCCTACGGCTCGAGAAGACGCCCACTAAAACAGGGCTCTCGAAGAGAAGGCAGACGCTGGTAAGAACTCAGGAACAGAGTAGAACGCCTAAAGGTGGGAAGACGGATTTAAATAGACCCTGGGATCCGGCGCCATAATGATCGCGAATCCCCCCAGGCCAGTCCGCATCCGACACGTGTCCCACTCCCTCTGGCAGGCGGCTAAAAGCGGCTGACGGTTGGCAGGGCCATTATTGCACCGTACCTGGGCCAGTGTACCTACGAGAATTTTGAAGAATCCCTTCGTACCGCCCCAATTCGAAAAGACTCCGGCACGCGCGCAATTAATGCCCAAAATATCTGGGGGCGGTAGTGCGCAGGATTTGAGGGGACGACTTCGGCTGTACCCATCTCTCTGTACTTTCTTCGTTCGAAACTCAAACTCGGAAGTACGGGGACTGGTGTTGGGTATAAAATACCCACAGCCGAAGTCCTCAGCAGAATTGACTACAAGACAGCTCCGCCCAGACTCCTACGGGAGCCGGGCTCCATCACCGACATCGACTACATGACAGCTCCGCCCGGACTCCTACGGGAGCCGGGCTCCATCCTCAACATCAACTGCTGGTAAGCCCCGTCCGGACTCCTACGGGAGTCGGACCTCACCTTTGACTTTAATTGCAGGGAGACTCCGCCCGGACTCCTACGGGAGCCGGGCTTCGTCCTCGACTCCAACGACTGCAAACAGACTTCGTCCGGACTCCTACGGGAGCTGGACTCCACCGACAACTTCGACCTCAAGTTGACTCCGCCCGGACTCCCACGGGAGCCGGGCTCCATCCTCAACATCAACTGCTGGTAAGCCCCGTCCGGACTCCTACGGGAGCCGGACCTCACCTTTGACTTTAATTGCAGGGAGACTCCGCCCGGACTCCTACGGGAGCCGGGCTTCGTCCTCGACTCCAACGGCTACAGACAGACTTCGTCCGGACTCCTACGGGAGCCAGACTCCGCCGATAACTTCGACCTCAAGTTGACTCCGCCCGGACTCCAACGGGAGCCGGGCTCCATCCTCAACATCCGCTACGGTAAGCCCCGTCCGGACTCCTACGGGAGCCGGACCTCGCCTTTGACTTTAATTGCAGGAAGACTCCGCCCGGACTCCTACGGGAGCCGGGCTTCATCCTCGACTCCAACAACTACAGATAGACTTCGTCCGGACTCCTACGGGAGCCAGACTCTGACGACAACTTCAACCGCAAGGGGGACTCCGCCCGGACTCCCACAAGAGCCGAGCTCCATCGCTGACTCCGATTGCCGGTAAGATCCGTCCGGACTCCCACGGGAGCCGGACTTTCCACCTGACTTCAGTTGCAGAGGACTCCGCCCGGACTCCTACAGGAGCCGAACTTCGTCATCAGCTCCGACCACTGCCGAGCTTCAGCCGATGGATCTACACTCCCTGACAGGCTGTTTTAACGGCCACGATCCTGCTCCACTTCCTGCGGTGGATTCTGCGCAGCTCCATCACTCCCTGACAGGTCGCAGTAACAGTCGCAGCTCTGCTCCACTTCCTACAATAGATTCCGCACAGCTCCACTACTCCTTGGCAGGCCAACATAACGGCCACGATCCTGCTCCACCTCCTACGACGGATATCACGTGATTCTCCCTTCCGCTGGCAAGTCACGACAACGGACGCTGCTCCACTCCTCGCAACTGATTCCATGTGGCGAGCTACGACAATAGCCACGATTCCGCTCCACTACCCTTCGCAATAAATTTTGCCTGACTATGGGCGGCCCACTACCAGACGGTTACGAACGTCGCTATCAGTCTGTGGCACCCTCCGCCTATAAAAAGGGGAACCCCAGATATGTTATTATCTAAGCTCTCGTCTTTTTATCTAAAAACTCTGCTAAATTCTCCGTTCGAGCGCTCCATTCTTGTTGAGGCAAAGAACTGACTTGAGCGTCGGAGGGTCTTGCCGGAGCAACCCCACCTCCGGTTTAGACTTCCTTTGCAGGTCCCGGCGGCGACCGCGACTTCCCCAACTCCAGCTTCTCCGGTGCAAGCGGATTTTTGCACCAACACATGTACTTATATGGAGCACAATCATCTATAACCTTGATGATTGGCTTTAGGATATATTTTTCAATATTTTGGATATGAAAACTTTAGGTGCTGGATCCATAATCATATGTAGGATCCATTCGTGCTCTAAAATTATTTACAACTTTCGATACCATCTATCGAAGTTGGATCCTATAAATAAGTCACTATTAAACTATGAATGGAGCAACAGATATCTAGCCATAACTGAAAGAAAAATACAAGACCTCAATGTTTATAAATTGATTAAGCCTAAAGACTTAAACTTTAGTCTAAAAGTTCTCCTACTATTTTATACGAATTGATAGCCTCTACCTCTAATTTGAGAAATTACTTTAATCCTTTAGCAAGTACTAGAATCCATACAGACTGTATATAGGTCCGAGGATGGCTCAGTCAACCTATATGCATCTATGGATAGGTTCTCAACCAATTATTTTTCTAAATAATTTTTAGTAGTTAATTTTGCCCTAGATTTCATTTCAGTAGGTGGTGGACCTCCATTGAAAATTTTGATTAGGTCAAATTATTAACATAAACCTACTAAGTATTTCTAACTAATGAATGATTAGGTCCAAGAATGGCTCGATCAACCTAACCATCATTAAATAGTACAATAAAGTCATCATATGATAAATGATAATTCTATCATTCTGAGAGAACACCAAATGGATGGTGCCTGCAATGTCAATCAAAAATAATAGATCCATTATCATTCATCTTAATGAGAGGTTATAATCTAATTATCCTTATAACTAGCTCATTTTATGGATCTAATAATTTAAAGAATTCAAGAATCAGTTTAGAGAAGAGATCAATCGGTAAACCACAATTTTCCCACTGACTTCACTAAGTCATTGAATTAGATTAGGGTCATGCTAGTTAAAATGGCACCTAGATCAGTCACACTAATCAACCTTAATGACATGGATCAACTCGAATCACTTAGCAGTCTAATCAAGACATAATCCACCAAATTGATCAGGCAAGTGTGATCGCTGGGAGGGTCTGCTAAGCTTGCCTTAGATACCATCGAATTGATTAGGTAAGCTGCTTTCAATTAAAAATCATCAGTCAAAATGCCAAACTTACCTTAGATACTAATTGATTAATTAGTTTTGATTTGACCAATCTAATGATTTTGGTTCAACCATTGAGTCATAATCAAGATCTATTTGGTCTAATCAAAGACATAGACTTGACCATCTATAACTATTATATTGGTTCTAGAGAAATCCTGATTTAATCTAATTCAATATTTGGTTAGATTTAATCAATTTCTCTAGTTAGTCCATTAATTCTTTGATTCTAACCTTAGGTCAAATTCAATTAAGAGGACCTGATTTAAGCTAACTCATACCTCCATGTTTTATGCAATGTCATTAGATCTTAAATCACAATTCTAGATCTAATCAATCCTTCACTTAATTCTCAATTAAGATCAGCATCAACATGGGTTTAGGCTTAGGATTGAAATAATTTTATTTTTTTTTATTTTATAAATAATTTACAATAAATATTATGTAAAGATTTTTTATTCTGAAACTGAGTCGACTCAATCAATATTGAGCCGGCTACACAAGGAGACTGGATCAACTCAGTTCAAAACTGGATCGGCTCAGTAATTGTGTGAGCACGATTCAAGGAGTTTCAAATCTGAAAATTCTTACATACCACTAAAATAAAATCAATCATAATATTTTTAGATCATATCTAAAATTTTTATGATTCGAGATTTTATTTTCTCATGATTAAAATAATTTTAATCATATAGATTAGATGCTTTATTTTTCATACAATTTTGTATCACATACAACAAACCTAGAGTTTCAAGATTTAGGATTTTGCATAAAAATATTTTTTTCTTTCATATTCTTCTTCAAGGAATCTAATCACATGGCACCCCTACATACCATAAGAACACCCCATCAAATAAAAAAAAAGGACCTTTAAATTTTTTTTGCTCCTATGACCGGACGGTCAGGTGATCAACCCAATCCAAGTACTTGCTAATCGGATCATCTAATCTAACCACATATCATATATGTTTGAATTTAGATCTAATCTAAATTATATCAGATCTTATTATAGTTTTAGATCACATCTCAATCAGATCATAAACATCACATGCATGATATAAAATTAAATTTTATCAAGGATCAGCACAAACTAGGACAACTTTTTCACTGTAAAGGACAAACCCTATAGCAGGATAACCTTGTATCTGTTTGTGTGATCTATCACTAATTAAATTCAAATCTAAAATATCGCATATCAAATTTAAATAAAATTAAATTTTAGATTTAATATGTACATATAATATGTCATAACAAATCTTACTTTGATACCATTGTTGGTGAACGTAGGCGATTTTATGCATGTATTTTGAAACTTTTTTGAATAAATTACAGTGAAAGATAATTAGATTAATCAAACTAATCTAACATGCATATGATCTAATCATCAAATCAACCTACTCTAGGATCTATGATATGATATGTTGCATATAAAATCTGAAAAATATTGAAGATAAAATCAGCATGCATGCATGTGAGCAATACATCACACTACTTCTAATCTGAGTTCAGAACTTGATACCTTTACGTAGGTCGATGATCATCACTACTGAGAGATATGAAAAAAGAGATCCTTGCTGGTTGCTCACAGTCGCACATGCATTCGACCTTTACAAAAAATTCACTCGAAGTCTCAATCAGATCGATCTTCTCAAGAGTACTAGCTCGCACGAAGACCTTCTCTTGGCTGATCTAGATCCTTTCTTCAAATCTTTGAAATTTTTTAGAGATTAAAGATGAACTTCTGGAGGAGATGAAGAGGTAAAAGAAAGATAGAAAAGAAAATAATTTTTTTCTTATTTTTTCTCTCTTCCCAAACCCTAAGGACTAAAACCCTAAAAACCTGATTTTTATGCACACCCCAAGAGAAAAGGATCCTCCTCTATTTTTTCACACCAAAAACTCATGCCCCAAGACCCTCAACATGTAAAGCACTCTCTCTAATCTCTTACACATTCAAAACAAAAATAAAAACCCCTTTTTATAGGCATGTAAGAAATAAGGGTGAAGAGTCCTAGAGATTATGGACTCTTACAAGATGTCGCTCCTTCTCATGATTCCATGCGAAACCATGCCCAAAAAAATATGGGATGCCCCTTCCCATATTTTCAATAGTAAATTAGTTCTCCAAATAATTTTTTATAAAAAAATCTTCTCAAAATGTCACACATATAAGGAGAAAAAAATAAGTTGGCGACAAGGTCTTAGAGATAATGTCAAACATTATCTATATGGTATCTTATTTCAAATCAGATTTGAATATACCATTTAAAAGTTGATCCTATCCAAATTTAGATGTTTGATAGAAAAGGGAAATAACTCTTTTGCATGAAAAATTCTCACACAAAAACTATTTGTGCATAAGGATATATGGTATCAAAGTGGGTGGCGCATGGGAGAAGAGTCCTATTCCAATAAGGACTCTTAATTTTCTTATTTGAATCCAAATCAAATCACATCTGATTTAGTCCAAATAAAATATATAAAATTTAATCTAATTAGGTTTATAAATTTTTAATTAAATTTTAATCAAATTAAGAATTGATTGAACCAAAGTCCTGATCAAATCAGGGATAATTCTTCCTTAGTGATTAGGTTATCTCATAACCTAATCGGGTCAAACCTAATTGAATCTAATTTAATTAAATTTTATTTAATCTTTTTACTCAATAAAATTGAGTTAATTAGTAATTTAATTATTAATAATTTTTTTTATTAATTCACTAACACTTGATAAATTAATTTATTATAACTTTTGTATAAGGTTTATCATCAATCAAATTGATGATTAAGCCCTTGAATGATTCTTAATCATTGATCAGCCACATGATCAGTCAGAAACTTCTTTTGAGTGTAACCCCATAGGTTCAAACCTAAGCTGATAGTATAAGAATAACTTTCTAAATGAATCGATATAATCATCTAGAACCTATTGGCATATGGTTATCGTATAATTCATCCCTTTGACCCTAATAATCGAGGACGACCTAAGATTTAACTGTCAATCCTAGATAAGTCATCCATATTATATTTTAATCTTTTTTAAATCCATCACATGGATTACTCAGGCTCAAATTTTGCTAAATTGAAATACATTGATACATTAACTCCTACTAATTCGAAGGGGTCAATTCCATCTTGACTCATGCACCAACTTGATAAGTACTTGACTATACCCAGAAATCTTTCATCACTGAATTAGAAACTAAGTTAGTCTGATATCAAAGTATAGTAAGTTACTTGCAAGTCACCATGATGATCTCAAATTGGAGGAACACTTATATCCATACCCTTCATGAGCTACCCTTGATGGCAGAGTGCTCTGCAGTTGATCACGTTCAGTGATGATGTACTCTATATCTCACTTGCATGCCATATCAGTGTCTCCACACCATTTGATTACGAGGACAACCAATGTATATGGCACACAATGATCTATACTTGATATCACTATCGTCCTAGTAATAGTGTGTCGTTTGATCGGAACTAATTTAAGGACTATACAATAAATACTCCTTTATCGATCAAAGTAGTCTTAAGGACTTCATCACAACATAGAAGTTCATTAGAAGATGTAATCTTGTGATGAAAAAAGGCCAAATAATTTTTATTATTGATTAATTTATATATATTTATAATTAGCACAATCATCAAATGATTGACTTTATGATACATTTTCCAACAAGAGGATGCCACATGGCCCCTTTAGGTGTTGGAGTGATAGAGTTCAAAAGGGATTGGACTCTATCCAAGGCTTGGCACACAATATAACAGGCGCTAGCTTATCTTGACAATGGAGGATTCTACAGAGCCCATCTTGAATAAGTTCTTAGCTTTTATGAAAGCTTATCCAGCCCTCTATCAGTATAGAACATATTATAGTGCATGAGATGGCATGATGGGATGTGGAAGAGGAGAGAAACTCAATGCGCGCATGTAAAAATTCTGTTTCTCACGAAGGGATGCGAGATAAGTCCTTCTGCTTTAAGGTAGAAGGAGGCTCATCTCAAATGAATTTTAGGCATTCATTTATATTAGATGAACTCTAAAAAATCTTCTTTTATACGTGATAAAACTAGAGATTATCTGATTTCAAAATGGGATGCCTTCTGCACATTTCCGTGAGTGCACGTATAAGAGAAATGAGTGGATCGGTGTTTTCATTCCAAGAGTTCTTATCTAATATGACTCTTGATTTTGATAAGCAATTTGAAGGGGTGGTTACAACCCACAGTAAGATGCTTCAAGTGCCCCCTCTTTGATTATAAATAGGGAGCAGTAAAAGGGGTGAAGGCACTCTGAAGCATCTGCTTTTCTTGTCTCGTTAAGACAAGAACTTCTCTCCCTCTCTCTCTTTCTTAGTCTTTTAGGACAAGCCTTCCTAGCCTAATCTAAGTCTAATTAGGATTAGGACAAGGCTCTAGACAGTCCTAAAAGGGTTAGCCAAGAAGCCAAGAAGTCAAGAAGAGATTCGAATCAGGTTCAAAAAGTGGTTCGATCAAATCGATCTAGTCTGGGTCAACTTGGATCCGACGATTGGGTTTAGAAGGAGCGATCTTTGAACCAATTCCTATGTGGATTACCATTGGAGGGCAAACACTTAGGTGCCTAGTGGAAGCTCTGCCAAAATTTTTGGATATTAGCAATACAGGTGTTCTTCTATACCTTCCATAATGTTTTGCATATTTAGGTGTATGATAGTCAATTACCAAGGAGATCTCGGGTTAGGGTTTGATAGTTAGGATTTCATTATGAAAAATTTTGAAATCCATATTTCTACTGTGCTCTTCGAACCCTACAGTGGTATCAAAGCCTATCTTGTTTGGTTCAATCATACGCTTGTATGCTGATAATATCTTATTGAAGCATGTTATGATTTATGCAATGTCCATAGTTATGTGATGATTAATTATAGCTGTTGCTATTTAATCATAAATATTTATATCTATTAGTATCATGAATTAGGATGTGCATGAGATCATTAAAGTCCTCATAAAAATCATATTAAGTCATAATGTTGGGAACCAATAGCTAACCAATTCTTGAATCGATTAATCGATTGGTGTCTAAGAAGTGTTTCAAGTACGGTGATTATCTAATTGATTTTGTTGACTGATCTGACCAACTTGTTGATATCTAAAGCAAGCAACGGAGGGACCCCCACCAATCTTAATATTTTTCTAGTCAATTGGGTTAGTCCAAATCTTAAATTTGATTTGCTCAGTATTTATAACACTACTAATGCCTTCCTTCATGCTAAGATGATTATTATTTCAAGAACCATATTAAGCTTGTTGTGCTATCTACAAGGCTTATATGGGGACTGATATAATAATATCTTGGTGTATTAAGAATGCTTATGGTATATTTGATTTTTTATTGCTTTATTATGCTATCCATAAAAGTAATATTATTTTCAAATATGACTGTATGAAAATAAAAGATCTGACTTAACTAAAATATTATAGTTTATTGTACTATCCAAAAGACTATAAATATTTTAGAGGCAGATTATGTTGAGAGTGGCAAGGGAAGGAATGCAATTGGATAGATTTTTTTACTTTTGAACTCACTAAAGTTTGTTATGCTATCCACAAGATTTTTTTGAGAAATAAAGATCTCAACCCTACTAAGTGACTAGTTTAGGATTTCTCATCTATCATAGAAAGGGCTATGGTATATGATAAAATAGTAGAAGTAATAACTAGAATAAAAGACCTCATCTAGTTATACATATCACCATGAGTGGTCTACTTATATAATTATTCTTAATTCATATAGATTAAACTTTGCATTATGGCTTCTTCACTCTCACTATATTGCATCCTTGATACAAATAAGCTGACTGATCCCAATTACGTGGACTGGTTGAGAAACTTATGCATAGTGCTTGTACAAGAAAAGTTATCTTATATTCTGAACACTCCTGATCCTGATCTAGTTGGTGAAGATGCTTTAGAGGAGGAGAAGGCCACATATAAGATGTGGCAAAATGATAGTATGATTGTCAAGTGCATAATTTTGGCCTCTATGAGTAATAAATTATCGAGGCAATATAAGGATATGGATGCATCCTCCATATTGCTCAATTTAAAAGAGCTATATGGAGAACAGAGCCGGACTGCTTGGTATAAATTATCTAAATAGTTGTTTTGAGTTCGAATGACAAGGGTACTCCAATATAAAACCATGTGCTGAAGATGATTGACTTGATCACCAGATTAGGTTAATTAGATTTCAACATGGATGCGAAACTCAATTAAGACCTAATCCTCCATACTACATAATGCCTTTCCTCATAGCTAAGCATGGGTATACTTGTGTGACCGAACGATGACCTCGGATGGCTAAGATAAAAAGTGCTAGATCCCCTCCCTGGCTTAACTTGTCTCTATACTAGATGTAACCCGGGCCATGTGTTTGGCAGGATGGATCGCGTGCCTGCGTGCGGGTGGAAGCATTGCACGAGTGGGATGAAGCCACATGATATGATATCTCGCAAGTCCTAACGGACTCCCTGATAGAATCAGAATCTCGATAACCATGAGGCGGAAGTATCACATAAGGTGACTTATTACAGCATGGTGACATGGCCCTAAAAGGATAGACTACTATGAAGTATACGATGCTGTCTACTTGCATCGTATAATCATAGCATGGGACTAGGATAAACTATTAAGTATACGATGCTATCTACTTGCACCATATATCTTACAATCTAGAATCCAAGAGTGAAAGTACAAAATAGATTTTGATTGAGGAGTTCAGGAAGTCAAGCACACAGATAACACATATACAGAATACACAAGACAAAGGTAAATGACAAAAAGACATACACACAACAAGCACACTGATAGATTACCTAAGTTCAATTTAAAAGGATGAAAATATAAACTAAGATATAAGCTAATGAATAGCTAATATAAGAAAACACAAATAATATAGAAAAATACAAGTATAAACCAGATGTAAGTTATAGCTGCTAAACAGAAAATATAAGCTATTAAGCTACTAACAAAAGTAAACTACAAACTTTGGCCGATTAAACTGAAAATAGTAAAGAACAAATAAATATAAGTGCGGTAAGTAAAACTAAAGAAGATAAATAAGAACAAAGTGAAACAAAGAACAAAACTGAACAGAGCGGAACAAAAAAATGAAACAGTGCTTAAATAAGTAAAGCTTGAATAAAATAAAACTACTTAATATAAAGAGTAAAAGAAATAAGCAAAGGTTTAAATAAAAGTAAAAATATAGTACATTCACTAATCCAATAGCATATAATTTGTTAAAAAATATTCTTAAAGTCAATCATTTGGATGATTATACTCTTTGTAATTATATATGAATTATGAATTAATAAAAATTATTTAGTATTTTTTATCACTAGGTGTACATCTTTTATATATGAACTCACGTGTTGTGATGAATCCTTAGAACTATATGACAATCAATAAAGAGAATTTATCAAATAGTTCTTAAATATGTTCATAACTAAATGATACGTCATTAAAGGATAATGATATTTATCGAATGTAGGTCATTGTGTGTCATATTAGTTGGTTGTTCTCATAACCAAGAAGTATGGAGATACTGGTATAGTATACAGATGAGATGTTAGGATACATCATCACTGAATGAGTGACTCACCTATTGAACACTCTGCTGTCAAGAGTAGCTTGTAAAACATATGAGTATAAATGTCCCTTTGACCTGAGATTATCATAGTGACTTGCAAATAACTCACTATACTTTGGTACCAGACTACTTGCACTTTTAATGCAATGACAGAAGGCTACTGGGAACAGTCAAGTACTTATGAAGTCTGTGTGTGGCTCAAGATAGAATTGATCTCTTCAGATTATGAAAGTTAATGTATCACTATATTTAATTAAATAAACTCTGAGTTTGGATAATCCATGTGATGGATATAAAAGATAGAAATACAATATGGATGACTCTTTCAGGATTGATAGTTAAACCCTAGATTACAATGTGGATGACTCTTTCAGGATTGATAGTTAAATCCTAGATCATCCTTAAGCATTCAGGATCAAAGGAATGAATTATGCGGTAACCATATATGCATTGATTCTTGAATATTCCTTGCATATATTTGATCTATCCAGACATCGAAAACCATTGCTAGATGGTAACTTCGATTAGTATAGAAAATAGTTTCTGCGCTATCGGCTTATGTTCAAACCTATGGAGTCACGCACAAAGTCAGACAATGTAGGAAAGAATTGATCTAAGTCTATAAGTTCAATTTGAAAGTATGTGACTTGATTGAATGAATAGATTAGCTTAATTGAGAATTAAGTTAAGGGTCATACGGGATTAAACAAGTTGACTATGTCTAGCTAACACTGGACATAAGGTTCAGATTTAATTTTGGAGATGATGCTGATCTGATCAATTATCCAAGAGATTTATGAGAGATTGAATTTATGTACTAATTAATTTTAAATTAAATCTAATTTAATTAGACTGAATTGAATTAAAAATCTAAGTTAGACTTAGATCATAATCCAAATTAGATTAGGATTGACAGGTTCTTCGAATCTGGTTCGAATCGAGTTTGAATCAGATCCAATTTGAGACAAATATTATATCATTTGGTTTAGAACCAAAGAGTCCCATATACCTAGGACTCTATCTCATAAGGTGGCAGACCAAAGGAAGGAAGGGGCTGATTTTTTCCACCCCACATTGTGCTCATAGTGAAAGGATTCACGCATGAAGAAAGGGGAAGTCCTTTCTTTCTTACATCTCCTTTCTTAAATGGGTTTCCTTATTGGATAAAGAGTCTTAACTCCCTAAGACTTTGATCAGATTTTTTTGATGTCAAATATAAAAGGGAGGGACCACCTAACCACCAAAAAGAAGAAAAAGATTTTGTGCAACAAAAGATTCAAGTGGTCGTGACATTGGAAGGGTGGTAAGACTAAAAACTAGGAGGGGCTTTCTTCTTAGCGTGGGTTATCCTAAGCACTGATTTTGGCATGAAGAACCTCATCCAAATTGCTCCCCAGTTGTGAGATCAGATATCATCCCTTCCCAACATCTCTTCTGAAAGATTGATGCAAAGAGATCATCCCTCTTCCCTATGGAGCTTGACGTGCACGCAAAGTAGAGGACTTATGATTTTAGCCTCACGAGGCATCGGATTCAAGCCACCTCTATGGATTTGATCCCTATTCTACTGTGATCAAAGTAATCTATAATTGTTATATAAGCTTTTGTATAGAAAAAATTTTAAAATACACCGTAGTGATCTAATCAGATTGGATACTTTCCCTTCAAATGGTGTTAGAGCCAGATTAATACATACCATGCATAGTTAATTTTTTTTGATATTTTATATGAGATATATGATCAGATTTTTATGTAGAACATAAGATCTGATTTAGACCTATTAATTAAAAATCATTTAATCTAATTTTGATCAGATTTTAAGAATAAAATCAATAGTTGATTGAAGTTAGTTATAAATGAAAGAATAGTACCCTACAAGCTAATCGCATAGGAATGTAATGGGATTTCCTTTATTATCTTTCTACTCATTTGCATGATATTAGTTATTTTTATTTATGAGATATTATGTTTTATCATTTGCTGCATCATATTATTTATGATTATGATAAATTCTATAGATTAGGACAATGATTTTAAGACATGATGAAATCATGCCTGTGAGACCTAAAATTTTGATAGCCCTAATCTAAAATATTTTCAATCATTAGATCATTGAGTCAGAGATCGATGACTTCGATAAGACCGGTACATCCTATGTATGCTCGATGAAGAGGGTGGTTGATCTCACAATCACTTGTATGGTGACACTAATATAAGAATGTAAGTGCTCATTAGAGAATGAGTTTACCGAACAGACCCATAGAAAGAACATCTGATAGAGTCTTACAGTATGTCGACAAATGGTTCTTCAATGAAAGTGGTGTATGTGATCTTTTGACCTGAGATCACCATGATACCTTGTGTGCATGGAACCTTACTTTGGTTTATTCCCTAGCACACCACTTTGAAATGTGTGTGGGATATTCTGGGTATGGCAAACTGTGCATGAAGGTTGTGAGTGATCAATAAGAAATCGATCACTCTTTGTAAGAGGAGAGAACATCCTATGTAATCTCATAGGATGGTGACTCTGAAAGTCTCTGGCCAGAGCAGAGATGAAAGTAAAATAATTTCTACTAGTTCATCAATCGAGTCATCATCATCTGATCGAGATACATATGGTTAGGTATTTAGGTTTGACATATTTTCATATCCATGATCTTTTTAGGATGTTGTGTGATCGAAGGATTGAATTACATGGTAACTCACCACGGAAGGATAATTTTGGTATTTTCATCAAATTTTAAATCTTTCGGATAGTCATGATATGTTGCTAGATGTCAATCTTGATTTGTAGACTCTTCAAAATTAAAAGAGTTTAATTTAAAATCAATTAGGAAGAGTCCTAGTTGATTGAAACTCTCGAGCTGACCTAATCTAATTGGATTAGGGTTATATTGAGAGTTTGGGTTCACTGCTGACTAGATTTGAAACTCAATGGGTCACACACAATAAAGATTTGATCTCGATCCAATCAATTTAAATTTATTATAAATTCAATGGGTTAATTGAATTGCTAGCACATGAATTAGCCCAAGTTCTCAATTGGGTTTAGTGCAAATGTGTTTGTACTAACCTAGACTTGTTGCCTTAACTTAATATGATTGGATTTGAACCATCCAATTAATTAGTTGGTTTTATCTAATTTTATAGAAGTGTTCCACATGGAACCATCCTCCTCCACATCAAAACCACATGCATAAAAAAAGGTGGCATCATATTTATTTTGGGTTTAGGGAAGGAGAGTCCTTCTTTAATACTTATCTTAAAATTCTTACATGTTCCACTCATTCCTTAAATTTGCACACCATCTGATGGTGCCTTGGGATGTGGGACATGGAAGAGAAAGTGGAGTCCTTCTCTTGGAAGGAACTCCATGCCAAAATAAGTATTGGACATCCCATTATTTGGCATTGAATTAGAAGAGTCCAATTCACTTAAAACTCTTCATTCTTTCTATTTATTTCCACACATTTCTTTTAATTCATCGTGTCACCAGATGACTCTTGGAATTGTGGGCATAGAAGAGAAGGAAGAGTCCTTCTCTTGCCAAAAATAATTTGGATGCCCCCCTTTGTGCGTTGAATTTTTGATAGAGTCCTTAATGGCATGGACTCTTGCTTTCACGCCTTCTCTCCTTATCCCATGCACAAAGAGTTGGTGTATTAATTTTTTCCTGATAGAGGAAGAGTCTTTCTACTGGTTAACCTCTTAAGTTTCCACACAAACTCTTTGGATTACATAGAAAAATTAATTGGAGCATGTAATAGTTAAGGGACGCCAAGAGTTGGCATCCCATGGAGTCGCCCCATGTTTACTATTTAAAGGGGGCACCACAACCAAATTGAACATACAATTTTTGGCTTAGGATGGGCACAGAAATGAGAGAAAATAATAAAAAAAATTGGAAAAAAGATAAGAAAAAAGAGGGAGAGAAAATGGAAAGGAAGGGAGAAGGAAATTGGAAAGCATGTGATGCTTGTCCAAAAATCAGTTTGTTCAAGTATTAAACATCTGATTTATTTTTGTATGGTATGATACTTTAGAAAAGGGTTCCTAAAGTAGTACTAGTGGAGGTCATGAAGGCATACAATGATGGTGCAATGAGTTCTTGCAAAGGACGATCGGCAACGCACTTGCAAAGAAGGCTGCAGCACCATATCAAGTTGGGAAGGGCTTTGATCAGTCCTATGTGAATCACCGTTGAGGGCTTCTACTTTAGAGTCTCATGAAGATCTTAAAATTACCAGTTCATGGTTTCATAATGGTATATGACTTCTAGTCTTCTCTTGATATGCATGTTATTTGTGATTTGATTGAAATCGTTAAGGAGTTCCTAGGCTTTTGTGTTCCGATGGTCTTGTTTAAATGTTAAACTTTATTTTCAAATATTGAATGTATGTTAAAATTTTTAAAATCTATATTTCACTATGTCATCAAAATCCAACAGTGGTATCAAAGCCACCCTTGATTGATTCAGTCAAATTTCATATTATTTTTATGATATGGATTAGATCCAATTCAAACTATGTCCAAATCAGTTTTTCTAATTGATGTTTAATTGATGATTTTGATATATTTTTTTTTAATGATAAAAGTTATCGATCCATGATCGAACCTTGGATATGAAATTTTATGGTCTATAGACTTGTGTGATAAGTTTAGTTTAGATCCTATGATCTATTTTTCGATGGAATTGAAATCCAGTGCATGTGATGTGCGGGGGTCTTAGAATGTTACATATTGATGTACATTGTCAAGACTTAAGATTTTTTCATTTGATGCATTTACCTAAGATCCAAGGGCCAACCACCATGTTATCGAATACTCACCATTATGAAGCGAAAATTTAGTGCAGGGGTAAAATGGTAATTTTAAAACTTTTTCAAAATTACTATTTTATAGCGAAATTATTAATTAATCTCATTAATTAATACTAATTAACCCTACACTAGGATCTAAATATGATACAACAGCATGCATTTAAATTTGAAATTCAAATTTGAATCAGTAAATATTTTACAATACTGTGTTCAGAACACATCACCTTTTGCAGGTAGTCGATCACCGCAATCTGATCACCGTCGGAGGGCTCTGATCGTCACGTCGCAGCCACCCAACTGTCTGGCCTCTGCGGATCGTTTACCCGAAACTCCCGTCTGATCAGCTCCTCACGAATGCTAGTTCGTGATTTCACCCTTTTGATGGCAGATGTTGATCGAACTCCTTCGATCGATGTGTGCTGACTTCTCGGATGCTCCAGATCATCTGCACAGTTACTTGAGAGGCTGATGGATCTCTCTCTGAAATTTGGTGGACTCACGACACTCGTGGCACACCAATCTCACTTCCCGAACCCTAGGTAGAAACCCTAGGGTACACAGCAAAAACCCTGCGCCCAATTTTCTCTCTTTTCTTTCTTTTTCTCTCGGAAGGTTTTGGACCTTCACCTTGTGCAGAAGCCTTCCTCATGCCCCAAAGTTTCTCTCTTAATTTTTCTACGCACGTCCCACCTTTCTCCTCTTTTTAAAACAACATCGAACGTGTCTTATCCGCGTGAGAGGATAAAGACAAGAGGTTACACATTTGAATTCAAATCAAATTTGAATTCAAACAAAAACCAACTTATCCCTATCCTTTTGGGCATGAGAAGAGAAGGGGTGTGGCTCTTTGTGCATGGAAAATTTTTACGAGAAACCTTTTCTCGTGTAAGTAATGTGGCGCACAAAATGGATAAGGATGAAAGGGCAAGTGATAAGTTATCCATTCAAATTCAAACATGCTTTGAATTTGAATGGCTAACTAATTAATTTATCCATCCATATGACACACAAATGAGGATGTGGGGAAGGGTTTTACGTGAGAAAAATTTCACGAGAAGTTTCTTCTCGTGAATTCAAATGGGTGCAAGGATGTTGGGTGACGCAGGGAATTTAAAACAAGGTGGTTTGATTCAAATTGAGCCAACCTAGTTTAAAATAGGTTGAGCACAATTAGACCAAATTAAACCCAACATAATTAGGCTTAATTAGGCTTAAAATTCTAATCAAATCAAGAATTAACTAAACCTAACCCCTGATCAAATCAGAGACTAAACCACCTTAGCGATTAGGTCAACATTTAACCTAATCGGGTCAATCCAAACTGAATCCAATTCAATTGGACTTGATCCAAAAATAATTACTCAATCAAATTGAGTTAATTAGTGATTAAATCACTAATTAAACCTCTCATAAATGTTGAGTCCAAATTCGATGGGCAATCAGGCATCAGAGACCATCGATATGAAACCCTGATCAAAGAGTTCAAATTTCAAATTCAAAATTCGAAATTCAAAATTTTGACCCCGGTACCCAAAATATGTGGAACTCATGATTAGAGAATCCTAATTCTCAATCATAGAGTTCCAGATAGATAAGACTCATAATCAGCCATCAGATCAGAAAGGAACCTCTAATGTGTGTGACCCCGCAGGTTCGAACCTAAGCCGGTAGCACAGGAACCAATTTCTGTACTAATCGAAGTGACCATCTAGCAATGGTACCCGATGACCGGATAGGTCGAATAATCGCAATCGCAACATTCAGAACCTCCGTGAATATGGTTACCGTATAATTCATCCCTTTTGACCCCTGTGTTTAGGATGACTCAGGGTTAAACTGTCAACCCTGATGATATCATCCGAATCGTGCTCAACTCAATTAGTCCTGTGACTCCTCACTAGAACTACCCTGGCCAAGGTTTTGCTAAATTGAAACACGACTGTACATAGCTCCTAAACTGGAGTGGTCAATCCCATCTTGACACACGCACCGACAAGTCAAGTACTTGACTACACCCAGCAACCTTCCGTCACTGAATTAGAAATTCAGGTAGTCCAGTGCCTAAGTGCAGTGAGTTGCTTGCAAGTCACCGTGGCGGTCTCAGGTCGGAGGGACATTTATACCCATATCCCATCGGAGCAAATCTTGACAGCAGAAATAGCTCCGGAGTTGGTCACGTTCAGTGCAGATGTACCATTATATCTCACCTGTATGCCATACCAGTGTCTCCACACTCTTTGGTTATGAGGACAACCAACCCATATGGCATACAACGACCTATGCTCGATAAATATTGTCGTCCTTAGTAACAACGTATCATTTGGTCGCGAACATGTTTAAGGACTAAACGACAAATCCTCCTTTGTCGAGTCTAAATAGTCCTAAGGACTTCACCAAAACACAGGAGTTCATTAGAAGATGAAACATTTGTGATGAAAAAATACCAAAATAACTTTTATTTATTTATAATTCATGTACTAATACAAAAGGAGCACAACCGTCAACAGGCTGACGATTGGCTTTGGGACACTATTCCCAACAATCTCCCACTTGGCCTAAAGCCTATCGGTGCAGTATCTAATACCCATCTTCGACTTGTAGTCGTTGAACTCCTTCACCGCAATGGCTTTAGTGAATGGGTCGGTCAGGTTCTCCTTCCCGTCGATCTTCTGAAGGTCGACGTCACCTCGATCCACGATCTCCCGGATGAGATGGTAGCGGCACAGAATATGCTTCGTCCGCTGGTGTGCCTTTGGTTCCTTCGCCTGAGCAATGGCTCCAGAGCTGTCGCAGTAGAGCAGAACTGGACCAACAAGGGAGGGTGCTACTCCGAGCTCGGTGATGAATTTCCTCAGCCACACCGCTTCTTTGGCAGCATCTGATGCAGCAATATATTCCGCCTCGCATACTGAATCAGCCACAGTGTGCTGCTTGGAACTCTTCCAGCAGACAGCCCCACCATTAAGGGTAAAAATAAATCCTGACACACTCTTGCTATCATCTCGATCAGACTGGAAACTAGAGTCTGTAAACCCTATAAGTCTCAAGTCCGATTCACCATATATAAGCCACTGGTCCTTAGTATTTCTCAAATACTTCAGGATGGTTTTAACAACCTTCCAGTGATTCTCTCCTGGATCAGATTGGTATCTACTCACTACCCCTAGTGAGTATGCCACATCTGGTCGTGTACATGTCATGGCGTACATGATAGATCCCACTGCCGAAGCATATGGAATCCTACCCATACGCTCTCTCTCTTGAGGTGTTGTCGGACAATCCCTCTTCGAGAGAGAAATTCCATGGCCTATCGGTAGATAGCCTTTCTTGGAATTTTTCATGCTAAACCTTTTCAGCATAGTATCAATGTACGTGGACTGGGATAAGCCAAGCAACTTTTTGGATCTATCCCTATAGATCCTCATCCCTAGGATGTAGGAAGCTTCTCCCAGATCCTTCATGGAGAACTGTGATGATAGCCAAATCTTTATTCCCTGTAATGCAGGGACATCATTCCCGATTAAGAGAATGTCATCCACATACAATACAAAAAATACTACTGCTGGACCATTAGCCCACTTATAAATGCAGGGTTCTTCTCCGTTCTTAACGAAGCCATACGTTTTGATCGTCCTATCAAAACGTATGTTCCAACTCCGAGATGCCTGCTTAAGTCCATAAATGGACCTCTGTAGCTTGCACACCTTAGACTCATCTGTGGATGTGAACCCTTTAGGTTGTATCATATACACCTCTTCGTCCAGCTCTCCGTTTAGGAAAGCTGTCTTCACATCCATCTGCCAGATTTCATAGTCCAGATGGGCAGCTATCGCAAGCATAATCCGAATGGATTTGAGCATTGCCACAGGAGAAAATGTCTCGTCATAGTCTATACCATAACGTTGACGATATCCCTTGGCAACCAGACGGGCTTTATAGGTCTCCACCTTTCCGTCTGCGCCCCTCTTCCTTTTGAAGACCCACTTACACCCTATGGGTTTTACTCCTTCGGGTGGGTCAACCAATGTCCACACATCGTTGACCTTCATGGACTCCATTTCGGATTTCATGGCCTCTAGCCATTTCTCAGAATCAGGTCTCTGCATTGCATCCATGTAGGTGATCGGATCCTCATCGTTTTCATCAAGTTCGATAGGATCACCATCCCGGACCAAGAAACCATAATATCTGTCCGGTTGATGTGGTACTCTACCAGACCGCCTTAAGGGTGCACAATCAATGGGCTCTGGATATGATCTAATCAAATCCGGTTCAGGTTCAGTAACATGTGTCGGTTTTTCCACCTGTCGAACTTCGTCAAGTTCGACTTTAGAGGCAACAGTTCCTTCACTAAGGAACTCCTTTTCTAAAAAGATTGCCTTAAGGCTGACAAACACCTTTTGCTCATCAGCAAGGTAGAAATAATACCCTTTGGTCTCTTTTGGGTACCCTATAAAATTACACTTGTCAGACCTAGGTCCAAGCTTGTCTGTAATTAAACGTTTAACATAAGCTGGACACCCCCAAACCCTAAGGTGCGAGAGTACTGGCTTACATCCTATCCATATCTCATATGGCATTTTGGCTACAGACTTACTCGAACTCTATTTAGAAGGTAACAAGCCGATTCGAGCGCATATCCCCAGAGGGAGATCGGCAGACCAGCAAACCCCATCATGGATCGAACCATGTCTAACAGGGTCCGATTCCTCCTTTCAGACACACTATTATGCTGTGGTGTTCCAGGAGGAGTCCACTGAGAGAGAATCCCATTCTCCCCTAGATACGTCAGAAACTCATTGGAAAGGTATTCACCTCCTCGATCAGATCGAAGAGTTTTAATACACTTCCCAGTTTGTTTTTCTACCTCATTTCGGAATAGTTTGAACATTTCAAATGATTCCGACTTATGCTTCATTAAATAGACATACCCATACCTAGATAGGTCGTCTGTGAAGGTTATGAAGTAGAAAAATTCACCTCTTGCACTTGAGCTCATAGGTCCACATACATCAGAATGTACCAGACCTAAGAGTTCACTGGCTCGCTCACCTTTTCCAGTAAAAGGTGACTTGGTCATCTTTCCAAGAAGACAGGACTCACAGGTTGGAAGTGATTCACAATCACTAACTTCAAGAATTCCTTCTTGAGCCAACCTGTTTATCCTGTTCTTATTGATATGACCTAGCCTACAGTGCCAAAGGTAGACTTCTGACACATTATCTATTCTAGAGCGTTTACCGAATTTTTGAACCACATTAACAGGCTGTGATAGTAAGTAAATTCCATTATTTAATTGTCCAACAAATATTGTAACACCATTCAAAATGATATTGCAAATATTTCCTTTTATTAAAAAATCATAACCGTACATGGCCAAAAGGCCTACAGAAATAATATTTAATAAAAAACTTGGACAATAGTGACATTCACTCAGAATTACATTACGAGAATTGATTACAAGACTCATGATTCCTAAAGCTAGAACTGGAACTTTGCTTCCATCTCCAACATTCAGGAACCTCTCGCCTTCATCAAATCTTCTACTGACCTGCAGACCCTGCATCGAATTACAAATATGATAAGGCTTCCGGTATCCAATACCCAGGCAGTAGTATCACAAATCGAAAAGTTGCAAGGAGTTATCATATAATTACCTTGCTTCTTCTTTGGCCTGTTCGGGTCTAGGGAGGCATGTATTGAGGACAGTTCCTCTTCCAATGCCCGTGCTTCTTGCAAAAGAAGCACTCCACCTGGCTCTGGTCATGCTTGCGCTTCTTGGGTGACCCCGTGCTACTATCCCAGCATGAATTGCACCTTCTTATTTTTCTTCTTCTTGTTCTTCTTCCCCTTCCCAAAGGGTTGACGACGAGAAGAAGACCCTCCCACTACATTCACCGACTCCTTATGGAGTTGGTGATCTTCTCAAAGTTCTGCAGCAACCCCAACAATCCGTGGTAGTTTACTGCAGGCTTTGTCATTCGAAAATGAGTAAGGAATGGGAGGAAGGACTTGGGCAAGAATTAAGGATCGCATCCTTACTGAGTGCTCGTGCAGAGGAAAGCCCAATTTGCTTAGGCGCTCAATCATCTCAATCATATACAGTACATGATCAGTGACTGAGGCCCCATCCCTCATCCGAGCATTGAAAATAGCACAACTAGTTTGTGCCTTTCAACATCGTCAGGCGTGCCAAGGAGTCGTTCAACATTTGAAGCATCTCCTGTGGCTGGGCGTTCTCAAACCTTCGGCTGAAC